>NC_056740.1:171871177-172143677 GCF_019279795.1 Protopterus annectens | reverse complement strand
TGTCTTTATACATATATGTGGTGTGCGGTGGGGTTCTACTTCTGTAAAGTGTAGCATGTGTTTCTTTGTACGGGGAAGCTCCAACCACTTTTTATGATATTTAGGGGAAGATTAAGGACTTTTTGTGGTGTGAAATAGGCCTGCTTGACAGAGTCTGAGAATCTATGTTTTTAGAATATAGGTGAAAGAGCAATTATATATGATCTTTATATTCTTTGAATGCTGTCTAAGAAAGCTTTGTTTTTGAGGATGATATGGCAAACATGATATTTTTTCTGAGAAGGTTACAAGGTCAAACAACAATAGTACTCCTGGAAGATCTTTAAAGCATGGGCCCGGCTTTAGACAATTGTAAGTAGGGAGTAGGAGAATTAAGTTGACAGGGTAACCTGAATATGCAGTTCATGTGGTTCTAAGGGAAATTGGTTAACATGGTTGAACAAATTGTATTTTTTTGCTGTCACTAATGTTAGAGCCATTTTTTTTATTTGGCGTTTTTGCTTCTGGATGATGACAGAAAAGGAAAGCAGATTTGTCAGATTTGATTGCTGTAGGTAACACACACACACACACACACACACACACACACACACACACACACACACACACACACACACACACACACACACACACAATGTTTATTCTCTCCCATACCTACAGGATCAGTATGCAAGAACAATTCATGTCAAGCCTTGACAAATCCATGGGGTATGGCTTGCAGCAATAATGCTAATGACAGACAACATTAGACAATGTCCTCTTCTGACACTGCAACATGTAGTTTTACAAATGAGGAAAAGTCAGCAAGTTTTGTTGGAAAAGCAGGACTGCTGTCACAGATGTTCTAAACCGAGAAGGGTTTCAAGTTAAACTGATAACCTTTTTTTGCTCACCTGTTTGATTAATCGACAAAATGTTTTGAATTTGTATTCACGTCTTCCTATATACATCACATTGTTCTGTTAAAGAGTTCCTAGTAGGTAATGAAGAAATTCAAACAGGAAACGTGCAAAGTAACATGTTTAAGTAGAAGCAGCAACCTGCAGGCTATTCTGCATATGAATCAAGACCACAGGTTTGTCTGTTCTTTACTATTTCTGAAGGCCTGTCTATATCTTTTTCTTGCTTGACAGTAACAGAAAAGCAGATGAGTGATGGGCTGGAGTTTGCTTGGAGTTGCAGGCCGTGTAGCTGATCTTTTCTACCAGAAATAGATGAGTACATTTGCTGCCACTGCCTATGACAAGGAGAAATAAACAATGCTGTTGTATCTGCCATGACAGGAATAGAGTAGAATGGCATAATTCCCTTAAAAGTTTCCACTTCTGTGTGTTGCTCAGATTGGTTTTCATATTTGTGTGCACACGCACAAGAGTTCATGTATATGCATCTATCCTGAGACATTAATATATTCCAAAAGAGCGCTGGTCAAGCTTAGCTTTATAAACATCTGTTAAAATTTTGAAATCTTGCTCCATTGTGACTGCAAAAAAAGGGATGTCATACCTCATTCAGCTAAAGCAATATTTTATTTGTATATAAGTGATCATAACTTGATTATTCAAAACCAAAATCTTCAGCCATTGTTCCTCAAAACCTGCTTCTTACATGTAAATTACCAGACTAGTATGAAATCAGTATATTTTGCAGGAATGGAGGCAGGCTACCAGGACCTATCATGTGGGATCCAACCCCCCACCCCCCGACTAACATATACCAACCTCATGGTTGCACAATGCTGAGGAATGGACAAACATTCCAAAATGGTTCACAGCTGTTTTGAGAAATCTTCTGTTTCACTCTAACATGAGTGAGTGAGTAAGGGATTTTTGAGACAATATTTATCTGGGAAATGGGGAAATCTGATATTTTGTATGCACCTTAGAAGTAATAGTATATGAGTGAAAAATGATATTTGGGAACCACTAAATAGAAATGTTGGGGATGTACTGACTGTGGGTATGTATAAAACAATACAGAATAACTGTGGGTGTGGTACAAACTCCGAAGGTCTCATTCTGAACAATATAAAAGGTAGTGTTTCATGTAACATGTGAGTAGTTCAAATGGGATTTAAAGGCATTATTAGTTTGATAGGTATAGATGTAGATATAGACATAGAAATAGATATAGATATAGATATAGCTATAGATATGGGTCTGGCTATAAATCATCAAGACCAGTTACTACCTTTGCAAACTTTAACTCATCCAGAATAAAAATAAATAAATAAATAGATAAAAAGCATTTATGCAGGGGAAGGCTATCCAAAATCTATGAACCACTCCTGGCACTGTAATAGAAACAGTATTAGCTGTGATTTTTTTTATAAAGAACAGTAATTGATAACTTGCAATTTACCCACCTTACACTCATCCAATAGTAGAGGGTCATAAATAGATTTGTGAGATAGCCTGCATTACATTGTTCATTTTAAATTAATGTTAATGCTATATTAAACATGACATACACTCTCTGCATCTAAAAAGATGATCTGTACACATTCTAATTTACTCAACTATTTTAATAAATGCAACTTTGCAGTCCTTTGGCAACTTTGCAGTTCTTCATATCAGTCATATATAGCTGTATGTTTTTTTAAAGGGCCTTGAGGAACTATACCATTTGCTAGGACTGTTCTCCTCAGGCATTTTCTGCTGCACATTTCGGGACAGTTCTTGCCACACTTTTTTACTACACTTCTTTACCTGCCTGTATTGAATATCTCATTTCTCAGTTTCTATTTTCTTGTGACAACAGCGGTTGTTGGACTTTTCATTGTTCCCCTTTCTGGAACTTTAATATATTTATCATGTACAGCCTGTAGTCCCTTCTGTACATTATTTCATCTTCCACAAATTTAGTGTTGAACTATGAATGTTTCCATAGATTTTGAATTCTTTCTTTATCAACAGAGTGTAGATTTGGCAGCTTTGTGGAGTTTCTACATGACAGTATATCTGTTTCTATTGATTTCTCTCCAGTATTTCTTTTCTTTTATATTAATAGTCAGATATCTGCTTTTCAACATTCTGCCTCTTAAGTAAGCTGGTAATACTGAATGAAATAAATACAATGAAATAGTTCATCCATTCACTTTTTTGACTAGAGACTTAATCTGTTTTGGCATTGTATTCCAAAATTGTTAGGTGACAGTCTTCACAGTTTTTGTAATTGCTGTTTCTAATAACATTTTCACTGTTTTGAAAGTTTTCTTCACTTATATATCCTACGGTGGATATTGTATGTTTGAATTCTCACTAATGAATAAGCCTTCTGAATCTCTAACTTCTGCTTTGTGGAACAGAGGCAAATATGACTACATAATGTATTGTCTGCCTTAAGATTACTGACTTTAGCGCACTAATCATATTTGCATTTGTGTCTGTCAGTCTGATTAGTTTAGGGAACTTTGAATAATAATCTACACATACAAGTTTATAGATTCTTTGAACTGTAACAGATTAGTATACAAATAATTACTGGGAATTTCAGAATCGTTTCCATTTGACTGTTATGATGATATGCATTGATATAGCACATTTTTCAATTACTTGATCTATTTGACTCCTCACTAATTATATTTCTTTTTTCTTTTTGTTTCTTTGTACTTTGCTGTTCCTAGCTGTTACTTGTCTATCCTTCCAAACATTTTTTTCATTTGATTATTAATCTTATTTTTTCAGCTTTGAACATTAATTCCTAAACACAGTTTACTTCTGCACTGAAAGAGAAATACAGCAGATTTTTATTCTTACTGATGATTTTGCTCAGGCCTGCCTTTCACTGCAATGCCTTTCAGTAACAGTATGTTTAAGGTAATATCAGTCTATCCATAGAATGCTTACTTTTTCATTTGTCACTGGTAATTGCAGTGTTAGTCACAGGGCCTGTTATTCTTCCTTTAACAATTCTTTGTACTTTACTGGTAAATATGCTCTACTGAGCACAGCTCTTATTTTTAATTCATTGCTGCATAGCCGACCTTAGGCATAGGCCAACTAGCAGGGGGCACTTTTCCAGTATTTATATGGTGTAGGTAGACCAGGATGGGGGCAACGGATGGTATGGTAGGGGGCGCCATGGAGACCTTTTGTCTAGGGCACCAATTGACCTAAGGTCGCTCCTGCATTGCTTGGCCTGTATTCTACTTTCATATCATACATCAGTATATTAATTAACATCTTTCACTTAAGAGGTGCCTTGTAAAAAGGCTTTTTGAAAATACTTTGCAAGGGATTGTGGACTGTGTAGGTGCTCTTGACCAATAGGAAAGTGGTCAAGTTTCTCGAGAGATAACATTTCCTATACCCCTTTTGGCTAGTGTCTACCTTCAATACAGCTGACTTATTCAGTTCTTAGAACTTTAAAGTAGGTGCATCTGAAGCTATTTTTAGCATTGCTTGAGAATTCCAAAGCTCTTTTATTGTTCATGTGTTCATTCCCAGGACACATTTGCTCTTACTGCTTTTATAGAAGTATAGTTATCCTAGATATATTAGATACAAACATTACAGGATACTGATTTAGTTCTATGACTAAAATGCTATGTAGTAGGGATAAATACTAAAAACTGCAGTCACAAAACTATATTTAATCACACACAGATGGAATCTCGAAATTTCCTCTGACAGTTCATAAGCATTACATTTGTTAAGAAGTTAATGGAGGTAGTCATATTTAGGTAGACTTAAGGAAGTTGTTTATCTATTATAATACAAATAAGGATGAGAAAAGATAGATAATGATGCTGCTGATATGATTATGCTGTGGGGTGAAGTATGACAAAGCTACTTTTGGTATATATTAGTTATAGGTTTTTAGCTTTAATTTGCATTTAAATGTGTTTGTAATTAACATAAGATGAAGTTGTACTGAATTATAATAGAAAACATCTTTTAATAGTTGGGAATCACAGTAGTATCTTAATAAAGTGATTTTAGAATGATTTTAGAAAAACTAGTACCATAACTAAGTTTAGTTTTAAATACACACGGACGCAACCTAAGACTATCAGCTGGACAGGACAGGGATGATCTTAAGAGATTTATGCTATGCAAAGGGTAATGGATCATTGGAACAGCCTTTTAGAAACAGTGCTAAGGTAAACAGTAGTGAATTAAGTTAGGAATACATGGGTTAGACAATGATGAGTATTAAAGCAGATGGTGTATAAGCTTTTAAACATGCTAATTATCCAGTTTAACCAAAAATAAAAGTAGACATTGCTGGCTCCATAATATTGGCAGATATAGCCCTGACTGTGAAACCAATGACCCTGAGCTGAAAAGTCTCCTGATTGCTAGACGAGGTGGAAGGTGGGAACATCTGATGTCCTAAGATAGATGAGATTCATAGTAATTCAGTGAATAGAATTATAACAAACTGCAAAGTAAAGAGACCACAGTGAGCAACAGCTTCAACTTCAACAAAAACAGGAAAAAGGCATTTTTGTAGGGGCAAGTCATTCCCTTGACCCTACACCCCAACTTCACTAAATATGCTAACTCTGAAGTTGTGCAGCAATGGGAGTAAAGTTAAATGTATTGCACCCACAGTTCTGAGATGTCATTGCTAACAATGGCTGCTCTTTGATTAAAATGGGAGTAATTTAAAGCTAATTGAAGAACCCTGTTTTGTATGTTGGTAGTTACCAGGCATCTGGTGCAAGAGACCTTTGAGAAGCCCAGCCAATTCCCCAACTGACCCAAATACTGTCTGGTTAAGTTACTTTTTCAGATTCACATGATAGGCTAATGGAGACTAGGGAATCAAACCCCAGACTGCAGGAATCTGCTTGTTAGTAGCTCATAGCCTTAATCCTCTACTATGTGATCTACCAGACAAAAATAATGCACTTGTCCAGGATTTGGACTCAGGAAATTTTCTCAACAAGAATCATACCTTTAGACCATCAAGGCAGTACTGGGCTATAATCGCACACTTTTATCCTGGGAAGGGAATATGCAATGGTGGTTCATATAAAAAATGAAAATATGTGGAGATTAGAAATGGTGGATGAGCAGGAACTTGGGATCATATTAAATTCAGATGATATATTCAATATTTATGAAATAAATTAAAATATATGGTAGCATTCTGGTGAATTTTGCACTAGAGACAGGGACTAATATGAATATATCTAAGAGTGTGTGTAAGAATGCAAGAACAGGTGTACAACTTCTTTATACACAGCTATTGATACATTTCCAGTGAAAATCAAGTATGCATTTCATGACGCTCACCTACTCGCCCAACTGCAGGATCCTTTAAGCTGCCAGCATTGCTACAATTATCTGCTCATATGATATAGGCAGCCTCTTCTCCTCACATTGTTGCTTGTTTTTCATCTTGTCTGTTTCCCATCACTGCCCCAGTATCAGTTATGACTCATATTACCCACATAATCACCAGTCTTGATCCTTTAAGGTATTAAGATATTTCCCTTGAACTTCCTTCTGAAATATGTGTAGTTTATTAAATTGTTTTATTTGTAAACCAGGCATGATAATAGTTTATTATTTTTTATTCCTTAGTAAACCAAGCAGGACCACTAAACACAAGTGACCATTTAAAGGTGTAAAGTAAAGAAAGAGATCACAATGAGCAACAGCATCAACTTCAACAAAAACAGGAAAAAAGCACTCTCAGATTAAATGGCTTGTTTAATTAAATAATATACACCTACAAACTGAAGGAATCACATCCTTGGCAGTTCATAGTTTTAATCTTCTCTGTTGTGCTGTCATTTCTTAACTCACTCCCTCCAATGGAGATGTAAAAGTTTACAATCTAAATTCCAATGGGGAGATCCTAAACTTTTTTGATAAAATTAAATTATGTCCTAATATTTCAAACAAATATTCATATTTCTAGAACCATAGGAGTTACTAAAGAAGTGTAAATGGCAAACTCTTCAACACAAATTCTTTTTATAGTGGTAGAATTCTTTAGGTTCTAGGTCTTAAACTGAATGTTATAAGTCACGTTAAACATAATAACTATTAAGCATGTAATATTATGTAAACAACATACAATAACAAAGCGGCCATTCAATTTGCACTCATACTGTCAGCAGAGTTTTGTTCATCCAGTTGATAGTTTTCATATGAAGCTAGGCAGTTTGGTCTGTGCTTCGTGGATGATGAGATATTTAAAAAAAAGCATGAAATCTATAACAATATAAACACATTGGGCCAGATTCAGGAAGGCTTACACGGAGTTTAAGAGTAGTGTAAGCCTCCGTGTAAGCCTCCCAATTCAGGAACAGCCCAAATCTCCGTGTAAGAGACAGCTAACACGTCTCTTACACGGACTGGGTGTGGAAATGCTCAATACCTCATTTGCAGCTGAAAGATATGCAAATGAGGTATCTGAGCGATCCAAGAAGCCCAAACCAGTCCGTGTAATGGATGTGTTAGCTGCAGAAATGTACTCAGCTGGCAACTGAGTACATTTCTGCAAAAATGAAAACGGAGCTATGTCAGCTCCAAATAAAGGGTGCATATGTTTCATTAAGCATGCCAATGGCCAAATATGTGGCCATTGGCATGAAAAAGTGTTGCAAAAATATTTTAAACAACTTTTTTTTTTCCGTGGGATTATGATGTTTAACTGCAGCGCACACCCCCGCAAACGGGGTGCGCTACCTAAAACTGAAAACCGAAGCTTATAAGCCCACAATTGTGGGATTTATGTATTACATGGAATGTCAATGGAGGGACTTGCAGACCAAAAACAATATGGCCTCTGTTTAGTGGTTGTCAAGGGGGGGAAGCTCCGTGTAAGACATGTAACTAAGCATTACTAGGCAATCCTATGTAAATGAGGGTTACAATACTGAATCACACTGCCACATAGGTAATGAGCACTTTCTGAGTAGTGTAAGAGTTACAGAAGGGGGAGGAACAGAGTAAGAGGTAGGTGACATCATGGGGGGGAATGATAGAAATACATGTATCAGATTGGAGGGCAATGTAAGGTGACAGATGACAGACAGACATCAGGGAGAGAGGTGTGTCCCAACAGAACACTAGAAAAGTCAAGAAACAGAGGGTGCACACTATCCCTACACTCCAACTTTCTTGATATACGTGCATGCGCGTGTGTGCGTGCGTGTAAGGCAGGTTCAGCATGTGGGAGCGTGTTGCAAACCGTTTACAACGGTTTGCGCGGGCGTGCACGTGTGGAAGGCAGTGTGTGCGTGTGTTAACATGAATCAGCCAAGTTCACACCGTGTAAGGATGTGTGCGCGCGTTTAAGTAACTGTGAGCGTGCTTAAGCTGGTGTGCACATTGCTCCCCCTCAGGAAACAGAGAGGAAAAAGGAAACAACCAGATTACAGGGAAACTGCTAGAGGATACTGCTGGAGTTAATTGGTGGAAACAATTGGAAGCAGGCAATTACACAGGCAGACTAGAAGCCCAACCCAGCACTTAAAACACTGCAAAGAGCAGTGCAGGGTGTTTCTCACAAGAGATACTGCAAGAAAGTAAGCTATCAGAATTGAAAACTGAAAAAAGCTGAACTCAGAGCAGAAATGCTAGGGGCTGCCATAGCTGTTATAATCAGGCATAGGCGAATTGCTGAGGGTGGTGACAATGCAGATGCTGACAGACAACCCAGAGTGAGGAGAAGGAGAAGAGTATACAGGCCCAGGGTCACCTACCATGGGTTACATGAGCTGGAGATAGTAGAGCGCTACAGAGTGGACAGAGACCTTCTGCAGCAAATTGTTGAGCTGTGCAGGCCACGCCTCACACACAGAACCAACAGAGGGGAACCCATCCCAGTGGAAACCAAGGTATGTGTTGGCCTAAGAATACTAGCAACAGGTACCTTCCAGAGACCAACTGGTGATATGATGGGGATATCACAGGCATCAGCCTCCAGGGTACTGCACCAGTTCCTGGATGCCATGTCAGCACATGTCGGTGATCATGTATATTTCCCCAATGCCCGTGAGGTTGTGGCCAGCAATATGCATCTCTTCCAGCAAATAGCGGGATACCCTGAGGTATTGGGTGCAATAGACTGCACGCACATACGCATCAAAGCACCAGCCGGTGAGCGGGGTAGAGCCTACATGAACCGCAAGGGATTCCCCTCCATCAACTGCCAGGTCGTGTGTGATGCCCAGGGCATAATAATGAATGTGTGTGCTGGCTGCCCTGGGAGCTACCACGATTCCCACATCTGGCATCTGACGCAGCTGTACCAATCATTTGCCAGTGGGGACTTCCCACACGGACACCTAGTGGGGGATGCAGGTTACGCACTTGAGCCATGGCTGATGACACCCATCAGAAATGCACACACACCTGAACAGGAACGCCATAATGAGGCACACGCACAAACACATAACGTCATAGAGCGTGTGTTTGGGCTGCTCAAGTCACGGTTCCGGTGTCTGGACACATCTGGTGGAGCCTTGCAGTACACACCAACTACATGTACCCAAATGATCATGATATGTGCTATGCTACATAATATGATCCTGCGGAAACAGCTGCAGCAGGACCAGCATAGGGCTGGGCCAAACATACTCCCACCATTGCCAAGGCCACCACAGGCAGAGGGTGACTCGGAGGAGGAACAACCTGACCTTGCCCCAGTAGGCAGAAGGAGGCGTGCCCAGTATGCCCTGGCCTTGGCAAAGAGGCAACGCATAGCACATACACTTGGTCAGTAGGAACACTGGGACTGATACCCGCTCTGACTCACTCATATAGTAACAGGGATGCCTAACATGACACAACCTGCTTCCAAACATGTACAGGGAGTGTAGTATGTGCATCTGACAGAGGCAGCCCTGCAGCACCACCCGAGGCATGAATGCCATGTGTCAAGTAATGTAACACCATGTACCATATGCACACCTGAGGACCCTGACTAACATCCACCCTCACCCATCACAAACCACAAAAACACAAACCCACATTCATAGGTACCACAAGGGATAGGAACCTAGATGTAATGCTACCCAATGCCAGAAGTATAAACAGCAAGATGTGTGCAGTGTAACCGCACACAGTATAGAGGATGTAGATATCAGTGCTGTAATAGACAACTGGGACAAAGCCCACACCAGCACCCTAACACTACCAGGTCACACCTCATACAGGGATGTACATGTGCAAAACATGGAACAAGCTACAAAACGAGGGTGACTAGCAATAAATGTCATGGATAACCACACCCCCATGTTGGTACCACAACAAGAAGCAACATGGATTAGCCATGGTCAAATACCAATTGCTAAAACTGCCTACTACTAAATAGCTTGCTGCAGACCACTGTCCTAATAGCAGGAACTGCACCAGGCCTATGTTCATAGGTGCATAGGTTCATACTAGGCTATCTGCCCTAGGGCATATATAAGCCTAGCCCAGAGTTTTGTGGCTTCCGCCACCCCTTCAGTTCTAAGGATAATATGCCCATTATGTTGCTGTGCCTCTGTCAAGCAGTGACACTGAGGTTATCCCTGGGGTATACCTGTGATCACCCATCCATTGGTCATGATTTCTCTCGAACAAAGCCAGCGAGGTGCCCAGCCTCACATGTACCAGGATGATGTTCCACAGCATAGGGAGTCTCTCGGTGATGAATCTGTCCCTCCAGCATGCCCTATGAATAGCCGTGTTGAGGTTTAAGTCTCCTGCCCGTGTAGATCTGATGGAGTTAGAGGTTTTGAGGTGAAGCATGTTCATTAATTCCGGGTTGGACATGGCCTAGTATGTCAGGCACAGGCCACCTCTGAGCAGATGGTAGGCGACTGAATAGAGCTGGGGTTCCTGCAGTCAGGCAGCATAAGACATACATTTGAGACCTTTTATCCATCTGGTGAGCAATGTGTGGGGCCTGTCCAATTGCTGCAGGTGTTGGGTCAGAAACATTCCGAATGGGGCATTGTACTCAATCATTGGTCTGATGAGTGATGAGTACAGGGGAACAATGACCTCCCTTGATCTAGATGTGAATCCCTGCATGATGAGGTGGGCAATGTAGAAGGTCTTCCTAACTACTTTGGCAATGTGAGTGTCAAACGAAAGGTTACTGTCAACCTGGGTGGCCAGATCCCTGATAACCTCTCCTGTGCTTAGAGGAGTAACACCTATATGGGAACTAGGGGTAACCTTGTTCTTCCCAAAGGGTATGACTATGCATTGTTTAGCGTTTAACTGTAGGCCATGGCTCTGGCACCAGTTATCCATTTCTATGAGACCCATCTGAAGGATGTCTGTGTCAGATGGGTTGTCAACTATGGTTCCCAGTTAGTAGTTATCTGCAAACCTTGTCAGCCATAATCCTCCTGTGTTTGCTTGTACATCTGAAAAGTAGATGCCGAACAAAAGTGGGCCCAGGACTGAGCCCTGTGGGACACCACTTGTGACAGGCTTTGAGTGTGACATGGCGCCATCAACCTTGACCCTGTGGGTGCTGTCACTTACCAGTTTGTAACCCATCTTGTGACGTATGGGTCTACATTTAAGCTGGTGAGTTTGTCAATGATACCCGAGTGGGGTACTGTATCAAAAGCCTTTGCCAGGTCAAGGTAGGCTGTGTGGACTGCTTTGCCCTCGTCAATGGCCTTGGTGACCGTTCTGAAATAGTCAACCAAGTTTAAAAGGCATGATCGCCCTTGACAAAGCCAAACTGTGTTGGATCCAAAGTCTGCAAGTCCCCTATGTCTTCATTCATGAGTTCCATTATGATCCTCTCCATAGCTTTGCAGACCAGGCTTGTCAAGCTGATGGGACGGTAGTGTCCGGGGTCGGTGGAGGCACCACCTTTGTGAAGTGGGACCACCATTGCTGTACGCCACTCCTTGGGTACGTATCCTGAGGTGAGGCCAAGATTAAACAGCTGCCCTAACTGTGGGTTCAATTCCTCATTGAGTTCATGGAGCCCACAACCGGGGACACCATCCGGTCCCATGGATGCTGTGTTTCACGCCTTGGATAGAGCAGTTCTCACCTGAGCATTTGAGATGTTTGGGGGGCTACAATCCCCTGGTATAGATATCCCTCCCTTTGGGGGGGGGGAATATGCACTGAACCTGTCAGCCACTATGTTGCCAATGTCTGTAGGTTCAGTGATCTTTACATCATTATGAACTAATCCTGAGCATATCTGGGAGTCACCTCCCAGGTTTCCAACATAGCTAAAAAAGGCCTCATGATTGTCTTCTGAGTCCTTAGCGAGTTTTCTCTCAAAATGTGCCCTGGATGATTTTATGGGAGATCTCAGTTCTTTACGCATAATGAGCAGAGGTGTCTTCCCTTCTACGGAATTTGCTCTATTGTGTAGTAGCACCTTCCTTCTGATGTAGAGCATGTTTATGGCTGGGGTCCACCAGACTGCACGCATGCCTTTGGTACAAAGAGTCTTTGTTTTGTGTGGGATTGCCTGATCCATGCAGTCCTGGAGGTGCTGGTAGAAGGCATTTGTAAGTGATTCAGCAGCTTGGGTAATGGTTTCCGCTGGCTTGGGGGCCTTGAAAGAGACCACACCAGTCTTTAGAAGTGTGAAGTCGGCTTCTGAGAAGTTCTTCACTGTGGTGTTCTTTATCTGGGGTGGGGGCGGGATGTGGACTTCCAGTGAGATTAGTTTATGATTTGATCTCACCAATGATGGGTATACTTCTGGTGTTGAACATTGTGACCCCATGTTCGTGATGATGTCATCTAGTATGTTGTCTCCTCTTGTGGGGATGGTGACTAGTTGTTCCATGGCATTTGAGGTTATGAACCCTAGGAACCTTTGGCCTAGAGTGTTGGGGCTTGATTAGGGCTTGATTAGTGATCCCAGTCTATATTGGGATAGTTGAAATCACCCAGTATGATGGTGTTTGGAGATACATTTATCCCCTCCAGTGTTTTCAGGAAAGCTGTGTGAGGTTCCTGAGTTTGAGAGGGTGGCCTGTAACCTGCTACAAACTGCCGAGCAGTCTTGCCTACGGTTAATTGCACCTGGATGGTCTCCGATGCATCGTGTGTTGCCACCAACCTTGAGGTGAGGGTGTCCTTGATGAATATGGACACCCACTCTCCTTTCTTGGTGTCGTCCGGATTTTGGGGCCGGAACGCATGATATGAGGTAACACCTGATACTGCTGGGGTGCTGTCAGGAGCCTTGAACCAGGTTACAGTCACAGCACAGACATCGATGTTCCCCATACTGAGAAGGGCTTCAAGTGCATGCATCTTGAGGTTGAGACGTCTGGCATTGAGCAGCATCACCCTTAGTTCACTTCCTTTTTTGTGTTCTAGGGTGGTAGGTTTAGAATCTGAGCCTTGCCTAAAAAAGGCACAATGGGGGTTGCAAGAGCCTGAGCCAAATTCCGGAAGCCCAGGGATGACAGGTGCAAGCCGTCCCCTGCGAATCAGCGTGGCTTGTCCAGCATGTCATCCCAGGCAGACGGACATTGGATCCCCTTTGAATGACACCATAGATTAAGCCAACTATAACAGCTGATCATCTTGTCTCTATTGTGGCATCATTCTTGGTGAAGGTAGGATACTGCTCAAGGTCAGGGTCATACCTGCCTGGGCTACATAAGCAGAGAGCTCCTCTATGTCTCTTTTCATGTAGTCCAGGGAGGTACATCTCAGGTCGTTCACACCAGCATGGACAATGACTGAGTCATACTTGTACTTGCAGTTGAGTGACCTGAGTGCTTGCATTATGTGGTGGATCCCAGCGCCTGATAGGCAGCTTACTGTGACCTTCACCTTACTCAAACTGGTGAGCTGGACGTCAGTGTGTCTGACTATGGAGTCACCTATGACGAGTGTGTCTGGCATTGTGTTTGGCCTTAAGGGCTGTGAATGTTTGGCACACTGACTCTGTGGTCTATGTGTTGCATGTGCTGTGCCCTGTGGAGGCAGTTGTTTGGGTGTCTGCTGTGGTGGCCTCTGCTGGTATGGTAGATCTGTGATCAGAGCCTCTGAGTATGTCTTTGTGTGTTTATGTGTATGATTTGAAGTTGTGATAGTGCTATGTGAGACTGGGTTTGTGGTGTGTGTGTGGTCACCTTCTCCTCCTCTCTGGTCCTGCCAGTCCTATGTTGAGAGAGCTCAGCCTCCAGGTTGGCCATATAGTTGCATCTCTTGCATGCATTTGTGTTTTGTGGGAGAAGGAGAGGGTTGTCTGTGTACATGCGTCAATTGTAACATTGCCTCAATATTCCCAGGTTCACCAGCTGAGCAGGAGAGGACACTAGCAACTGATCCCATGACATGCCAGAAGGAATAGACAACAAACTGTTGGAAGACAGGAAGATATCAAGCCCCCCAAACCACATGTCTGATTTGTAGTCTGATTTGTATTCTGTGCTCAGTGGGTTGCTGTCTATGTATTGATTTGTGTGTACTTCTTTCCTCCCAAAGGGATGACCACACATCAGTTGCAGTCAGTTTCAGGCCATGATTCTGGCACCAGCTATCTGTCTTTGTGATGGCATTCTGTAGGATGTGTGTGCTGGCTGATGTATTCACATATGGTGCCTAGGTTGCAGTCATCTGCAAACTTTGTCAGCCACAACCATCCTATGTTTGCTTTCACATCTGAAAAGTAAATGCCAAATAAGACGGGTCCCAGGACAGATCTTTGTGGGACACCACGTGTGACTGTCTTTGAATCTGACAAGGCACCTGCAATGTCGATGTCATGGGTTCTGTTTCCTAGCCATTTTGCAAACTATCCTGTGACATATGATTTGATATTTCAGCTGTTGAGCTTGTCTATGATGCCTGAGTGGGGTATTGTGTCAAAGGCCCTAGCCAAGTGCAGGTAGGCTGTGTGGACCGCGTAGCCCTCATCAATGGCCCTACTGACAGTATCAAAATAGTCAAACATGTGCAAAATGCAGGATCTGCCCTGTACAAAGCTGAACTGGGTGGGATCAAGGGTCTGTAGGTCACCAATGTCTCTGTTTAAGAGCTCCATAATGACTCTTTCCATAGCTTTGCAGACAAGGCTGGTTAAGCTTGTGTGGTGGTGTCCCCAGGGTCTGTGGAGGCATCTCCTTTGTGGAGTGGGACCACTGTTGCTGTACGCCAGTGTTCAGGTACATATCCTGTAGCAAGGCTAAGGTTAAATAGCATTTGTATATACGGGTGTAGCTCCTTCCGGAGTTCACATAGCATGCAACTGGGGATGCCATCAGGTCCCAATGATGCTGTGTTCTTGTCTTTGCTGAGTGCGGCTCCCACATGGACATCTGAGATGACAGTGAGGTTACATTCATCTGTGATAACTATCTTCTGTTGGGGGTGAGGGAGGGGGAAAATTGCACTGAACCTGTCTGCCAGAATGTTGACAATATCTATCAGGTCACTGAAATATATGTTGTTGTGTACCAACTCAGAGCATATCTGAGGGTTCCCACCCAGGTGTCTGACATAACTGAAGAAGGCAGTGTGGTTATCTCTACCATCTTTGGTGTTCATGTCTCAAAGTTGACCTTGGATGTCTTTATGAGAGAATGTAGCTTTTCACTAGTGCTGCTCACAGCCGCCTTCCCTTTAGGAGATGTAGCTCTGTCTTGCATTAGTATCCTTCATCTGTTATACAGTCTGTGTATGGCTGGGGTCCACCAGACAGGCCACATTCCCTTGGCGGAGAGGGTCATGTTTCTATTAGTGATTGCATGGTCCATGCTATCTCAGAGATGTCCGTAGAAAGTGTCTGTGAAGGAGTCACCATTGTGTGTTGTGGTTTCCACTGGCCCAGTGGGCTTAACGGATACCATCTCAGTCCAAAGAAGTGTGAAGTCAGCTTTTGAGGTGTATGTCACTATACTCTTTGTATTATACTAGCACTGACACAAGTGTAGACAATTTCCCAGAATCCATCAAACAAAACGGACATGCAAAATGTAACACTTCCACAAGAGGGGTAAGCATACTGGATGTGATAATCAGAAATATGTGTACTGGATGTCAAGATGAGAAGTGTATCCCTCACTGGTAAGACCAGACCATAGAGTAAGCACACTGTAGTTACACATCACGACCCCAGTCCCTGGCCAGACTACCACAGTGAAACACATGTATAAAGCATAGCTTGCACCCCTACAAACCAATGTGGAATCCATGAAAAGCCCTGTGCAGGTCCAGAATATGGGACACACTGCAGAACATGTTATACAGGCATACCAGGAACACAGCCAAGAGTGCTTGGAGTCTGCAATCACAAACAACAAGACACAATGCCATACACCCAGGCATCTGGCATGCTGGACACCATAAATTACTAAACCATTGAAGAGAATGAGGAAGCTACCACATGATAGATCTAACATGAAAAGTGAAGTAATCAGTGATCACTAGTATGGCAATAAAATGTGTCCACACATACAATCCACTAAGGGCAGGCAAAACAAGTAGAATCTGTGAATCCAGTGGCAATGTGACACCTGTCCCAAGTACACACACAACAACAACTCACCCCAATAAATACAAATGTATGTGATAGACGCAACTAGGTAGCTAAACTGGGGCCTAAGCACCCCCAAATCAGTACTGTCAAAACTAGTCAGGAGGACAAGGTAACCACATACACCACAAACCCAGTCCCACATAGACCTACAACGACTGTAAACCAAACACATAAACACAAAAACATTCCCAGAGGCCCTAATTACAAACACACAACACCAACACAAGCCTCCAAAGCAGACACCCAATAAAACAAACTCCAGACATAGCACATGTAACACATAGTACACAAAGCTGGTGTGCCAAACAGTCACAGGACAGAAGGAGAAACAACATGCCTGATACAGTTGTAATAGGTGACTCCATAGTGAGACATGCTGCTGTCCCAGGGATGGCTTGCACCTGTTACCCATGAGCGTCTGGATATTGCCTAAGGCTTTTGCAAACTACAGAGATCCTCCCGTAGGCAAGGCTGAAAAGAGCAACCCACCACCATAGAAAACAAAACTGGAAAGAAACAGAAGGGTAATGCTGATCAATGCCAGATGTGAAAACCTCAATATGCATGCTCCTGAGGCCCTCCCCAGTATGGAGAACATTGATGTCAGTCCAGTGATACACACCTGCTGCAAGCCTCGTGACAGCACACCAGCACTACCAGGTAATACCACATATCATGTGTTATGGCCACAAAACCTGTAACAAAACATAAAAGGAGGGTGAGTATCCATATTCAGCACAGACAGCCATACGTCCAGTTAACTGACAATGCCTATGTCATTGCAGTCCACCCATGTGCAACTACCTGTACGCAAGACTGCTGTACAGTCTGTAGCATGCTACAGACCACACTCTCACACACAGGAACCCCACCCCACTGTCCTGAAGACAGTGGACAGGATGAATGTACCACCAAATACAAAACAAGGTACACACAAATTACCACATAGGTGGTAAACCATTATGTGTGGAAGGAGTAATCAGGGACCCAGTGACACAAGTGGACAGTCACCTGTCATGTGACAGCCACATCGCCAATCTGTCTAGGAAGACTGTCTATATTGGACACTGTATCATGAAAGGAGTCACATCTACGTCAACAAAGGTCATTGTGCCCCTATACTGTTCCCCTATCAGACCATATTGTAATACAATGCCTCATTTGGGATGTACATTACCTGGCACCTGCAGCAGTTAGAAAGACCTCAAAGGTACCTCAGCAAGAGTCATAAAGGGTCTCAACTATATCTCACATGCCACCTGGCTGTAGACACCACAGCTGAATGCAGTCACATACTGCCAACACAGAGGCATTGTATGTCTGTTGTACAAGTCCATGTCCAACACAGAAGTAATGGACATGCACCACCCCAGAAGACCCAAAGCCATCGGAGCTGTGTGAGTCAGAGATGTCAACCTTAACACATAATCAAATAGGATGTGCTGGAGGGACAGATACCTAACCCTGAGTCTCTCCACACCCTGGAACAGAATACCACTACATGTTAGGCAGAGCCCCTCACTGACACTCTTCAACAGGAAGTTAGCAAAATGGATGGATAATTGTAGATGTACACTGGGGGTCTTTACTGTGTCATGTCCAGACAGAGGCACAGCTAAGTAAATCATAAGTGGCCATAATATTCACATAGCAAGGGGTGGCAAAAGCCACATGCACTGTGGCTATGCTTACAAATGCCCTAGGGTGGATAGCCTAGTATGAACCCATGAACCTACTATGATACAAATTGTATGGAACACTAAGGATAACTCCAAGGCTGCTGCAACTGATGGTAGTAAGCATGTTGTGAATTCCTGGATATGCTCTGGATCACACAAATATTACAAACAACATACCAAACACACACACGTATTGCCAACATACATCCTGACAGGTGCAGTGCAACCCCCCTCATAATGCCAAATATCTTTCCCAGCAGATCGCTGCCTCCCTGACATTATGTCAGCCTTACCACAGGATATGTACCCAAAGAGCAGTGTACAACAACAGTGGGTGTTCTCAAGAAAGGTGTCGCCTGAATGGATACTAAAAACAACCACCACAGATTCCTGAGAAGCTTGGTCTGCACAGCCATGGTAAGGATCAGCATGTACCGCAGACATAACAATATCGGGGATCTATTGACACCCGACCCTAGCCAGTGTGGGTTTATGAAGTGCAGACCCCGCCCCTAAACATGTGTGACTCAGTTGAAACAGTGATTGAGGTCACTGATGAGGGCAATGTGGCCCACACAGTGTAGCTGGACCTTGCAAAGCCTTCCATACAATACCCTATGTGTTCAATATAGATATGCTCACCAGCTTAAATATACACCCCAATGTCACTAGAGGGGTTGCAAACCAGACCAACGACAGAACTGACATGGCCAGACATGCTGTAGCCATGTCAGACTACAAACCACATATAACAGGCATCCCACAAAGCTTGGCCCTGGGACCTTTCCTGTCTGGTATATATGCCCCATAGGTACAGGCCAACATGTAAGGACTGTGCCTGAACATGTTTGCAGAGGACTACAAACCGCCTAACATATCTGACACTCCAGCTGACACAAGCGTCCCACAAAAGGGCCACATAGAAACAGACAACCGGTGCCATAGCCATGTCAGCATGTGAAATGGAGATAACGGTATAGTCAACCTCTGTGGATATACAGTAAGTGACCACCAATTACCACATAGGTGTTAACCCATTACATACATCACATGTAATGATGGACCTGGGTACACAAGGGGATAGATATCCTGCATAGGACAAACATGTGGCTGTAGTGTTAACAGAAACAATCCATATACCAACCTAATCATGAAGGTTATGACATCTAGATAAGGGAGGTCATTGTGGTTCTGCAGTTATCCTTCATCAGCATTACAAATGACCACAACAGCCCCTGTGGGTGTACCTCAGCAGACACCTCCATCAACTGTAAAGTCCACAACAGTACCTCACCAGGAGTATCAAAGAGCTTGAACACATGTAATGTG
Organism: Protopterus annectens; assembly: GCF_019279795.1. NCBI lineage: Eukaryota > Metazoa > Chordata > Ceratodontiformes > Protopteridae > Protopterus > Protopterus annectens. The sequence goes on along the minus strand of NC_056740.1, from coordinate 172,124,226 downwards.
TTGCCTGATTAAACAGAGTGCAACTCCACACACTGCCATGCTGGCCACCCAGACGCAAGCTGTGCCTGATGTAGAAAGCCATGTCCAAGCTGGAATCAATGAACATGCTGCACCTTGTACAATCTGAATGGCAGTGAGCTATGCACATGAGGGACCTGAACCCCAGCACTGACATACATAGGACAAGCTGTACTGCATTATCCATAACACAGAAGCCACCCCCACGCATGAGTAAACTACCAGTACAGGTTATCCATAGAGTCACTCATTGATTCTCCTCAACAGGAATCTTAATGAGTGGATGGGAGATGGTAGGTTTACCCTGGGTATCAATGTTATGTCACAGGTAGACAGAGGCACAGTATACTACACAAGACATATGTCATGGCAAACTACACTTACAATGTGTCAAGGACAAACACACTCTCAGACTAGCATTAGAAATGGCCTAGGGCACATCGGTAGTGTTTGCCAATGTACACCTATGTTGTGGAATACACTACTGATGTTGGATGAGGCTGTTGTAAGTAGTTCATATCCGAACATAATGCAACATGGTCAGATAGGTTCATAGGTTTATACTAGGCTATCTGCCCTAAGGCAGGTATAAGCCCAGCCCAGAGTTTTGTGGCGACGCCACCCCTTATATGGAAACAGTACTGTGCCCATTAGTTTGTCGTGCCTCTGTCCAGCAGTGGCACAGAGACGGGCCCCGGGTAAACCTATGATCTCCCATCCACAGGTAAAGATTCCCTTGAACAGAGCCAGTGAGGTGCTCTGCCTCACATGGACCGGGATTGTATTCCACAGCATAGGAGTCTCTGAGTGATAAATCTATCCCTCCAATATGTCCTACTTATATCCCTGCTAAGGTTTAAGTCACTTGCCCTAGTGGTTCTGGTGGATTTGGCGATTTTGAGGTGGAGCATGTCCATTACTTCCTGGTTGGACATGGCCTTGCATGTCAGGCACATGTCACCTCTGGAGTGTCTTCATTCTGGCAGCATATGACAGATGTTGGAGACCCTTTATCCTTTTGGTGGTGGACTTTTGGGGTCTCTCTGATTGCTGCAGATGTCAGGTGAGATACATCCAGAATGGGGCATTGTACTCGATCATTGGTCTGATAAGTGAAGAGTACAGGGGAACAATGACCCCACTAGATCTGGATGTGAATCCCTTCCTGATCAGGTGGGCAATGTAGAAGGTCTTTCTAGCCATGTTAGCAACATGAGTGTCGGGAGAAAGGCCACTGTCAACCTGGGTCCCCAGGTCCATGATAACCTCCTCTGTGCTTACAGGATTGCCACCTATATGGTAGCTTGGGGTTACCTTGCTTTCCCTGCAGGGTATGACTATACATGTTTTGGCATTTAACGTCAGGCCATGGCTCTGGCACCAGCTATCAGTGTCCGTGAGTCCCTTCTGAAGGATATCCATGTCTGATGCACTGTCCACTATGGCGCCCAGTTTGCAGTCATCTGCAAACCTTGTCAGCCAAAGTCCTCCCATGTTGGCCTGTACCTCTGAGAAGTAGATGACGAACAATAGGGGGCCAAGGACTGAGCCCTGTGGGACACCACTTGTGACCAGCTCGGAGTCTGACATAGCGCCAGCAACTCTAACCCTGTGGGTCTTGTCTTTAAGCCAGTTTGCAACCCATCTTGTGACATATGGGTTTACACTTAGGTTGGTAGGTCCTTCTACAATACCTGAGTGGGGTAATGTGTCGAAAGCCTTTGCAAGGTCAAGGTAGGCTGTATGGACTGCCCTTCCCTCAGCAATGGCCTTAGTGACTGTTTTGAAGAAGTTGACCAAGTTCAAAAGGCATGATCTGCCCTTGACCAAGCCAAACTGGCATGTCCCCTATATCTTTGTTTATGAGTTCCATTATGATCCTCTCCATAGCTTTGCAGACTAGACTTGTTAAGCTTATGGGGTGGTAATTACCAGGGTCCGTAGAGGCACCGCCTTTGTGCAGATGTGCACAACTGGACTCTAACCAGGCTGTTGTGCACACTATGGAAATGTAAAGCAGTGATAGGACTAAAGCCCAGGATACTGACCACCACAGTGAAAGTACTGAACCACTACACTATACAGTACTACAGTGTTAGGTCAGTATGAACGGATGTTGACAATTGTGTGCAAAGTATCCCATGCAAAACCTGCAGGCACAGTATACTCCGTGTTGTGTTCACACAAAAAGCATTTGGACAGTAACTACACAACATGGCACAGAACACACAACCATAAACTGGAGGTATTTGTTGAAGGTCACACTCATCCACAAATGTGATGGGCTGCAGAGTTCAACATATGGAAAGCTCACACTGGGCATGCTCACACACTTAGATAAATGAGACATCTTTCACACAACATGCCATGGGAAGGCTGAACTGGGCATGCTCACACACTTAGTCCAAATGTTACTCTTAGCAACTGTGAAAACACACCAGAGGATGCTCATTCCCCTTTCTAGACACTGATCATGTCAGCACCCTATATGTATATCAGGAGAAAAGGAATCTCCCAGTAATCTGAATAGCACGCTCCGCTAATGCATCCGTCTTTAGTGTCATAACATAGTTAGGTAGGGGTTTGAATCCAGCAAGTGTGTGTATGAAAGGAACATCCCTTTTGGCAACTGTGAAAACACACCACAGGATGCTCATTCCCCTTTCTAAACTCTGATGATGTCAGCACCCTACAAGTATATCAGGAGAAAAGGAATCTTCCCAGTAATTCGAATAGCGCGCTCTGCTAATGCGTCCATCTCTAGTGTCAAAATATAGTTAGATAGGGGTTTGAATCCAGCAAGTGGTACGTGTGTGTGAAGGAGGATAAGTGTGTGTGTATGAAAGAAACATCCCTTTTGGCAACTGTGAAAACACACCACAGGATGCTCATTCCACTTTCTAAACTCTGATGATGTCAGCACCCTATAAGTATATCAGGGGAAAAAAAAAATCACCCAGTAATGTGAATAGCGTGCTCTGCTAAGGTGACTGTCTTTAGTGTCATAATCTAGCTAGGTAGGGGTTTGAATCCAACCAGTGGCAAGTGTGTGTGAAGGGGGATAAATGTCTATGAAAGGAACATCCCTTTTGGCAACTGTGAAAACACACCACAGGATGCTCCTTCCCCTTTCTAAACTCTGATGATGTCAGCACCCTACAAGTATATCAGGAGAAAGAAAATCTCCCAGTAATGTGAATAGCACGCTCCGCTAATGCATCTGTCTCTAGTGCCGTAACATAATTAGGTAGGGGTTTGAATCCAGCAAGTGTGTGTGAAGGGGGGGTAAGTGTGTATGACAGAAATATTCCTTTTGGCAACTGGGAAAATACACTACAGGATGCACATACCCCTTTCTAAACGATATCACAATTATTTATGGCTTTTGATTACAGACATGCCACGTGTGTTTTGCCCACACAGAATGCCCATGTGTGCGGGTTGTCTCTCACAATAATGCATGACATTGATTAAACCAGTTATGGCAATGCACACATGATGTATGTGTGTGCCAAATACACATATGTACCTGTGAGCTTCAATGGTTACCATGTGTGATGCCTGCCACATGTGAATACATGGTATTTGCACAGGGTAACATTATGACTGTGGTCTTCTGTGCAGGTGCTGCATGTGGGATGTGTGGTCTTCTGTGCAGGTGCTGCATGTGGGATGTGTATATACAGTGTGAGATGTAGATGCTATCAGCCTAGTAGTGAGGGATACACACCTGGTCTGGGGCATATAGTCTACCTGTTGTTGATGAACAGGTGCTGCATGTTTTCACCTGTTGTGGGAGTGGTAAGACGTTATTCCATAGCAATGCAGTGACCGCATGCTAAGAACCATTCAGCTAGGGTGTTGTAGCTACAGTAATTCATTAGCATTCAGTAATATGTCAGAATCCCTGGTGAGGGTCTGATGCCAACCAAGGTCGGTGTTCTACCAGCCTGTTTCACTTGCTCAGTGAACCCTTCCATGTTCCCTATCATGTATCCCAGTGAGGGACATCCCACATCAGCTGTGGTGGCATGGACAATGACTGAGTCATATGTGCCCATGCATCTGACTGACCTGTATGCTTGTGTTATGTGGTGGACCATAGTGCCCCATGAGCATATCACTGTGACCTCCACCTTGTCCAGCCTGGTGAGCATGTCCTCACTGTACTGGACAATAAAAGTACCTGACACAACTGTAGCAGTAGTGTTGTATAGCTGTACAGACTGTGCTTGTTTGGCACACAGGATTTGTGTGCTATGTGTTATGTTTGCTGTGTGCAGGCCTAACATATGCCTATGTGCCAGCTGCAGAGGTGTCTGCCAGTCATGCAGGATGCTATCCTTAGGCTCCATGAGTGGCCAGGTGTGTTTCCATGCTTGTATTGCTGTCAGTGTAGGTCCGCATCAGACTGGTATTGCTGTCACTGTAGTATTTCATTCCACCTGACAGGTTATGCCAGTACTGGGTTCATAGTGCTTAGTCCACAGTTTGGCCATGTGTTTCCATCTCATACATGTGTTGTACATCCATGGGTAGGGGATAGGGTTGACTGTGTACATGTGGCAGCTGTGACATTACTACATGACTCACATATTCCACAACTGTACCATAGAGGTGACTGACAACTGACCTTTGCACATGCTACCATAGTATTGAGATTGCATTGGTGATTAACAGCACATAGGGCCAATGGTGAACAAGATACATAGGTCCATAGGTTCATACAGGGATGTCTGCCCAGGGCATTTATCCACCTAGCCAGAATGTGTGTGGCTTTCACCATGCATTGTAAATCTATATTGCTATGCCCTTTTCCAAGGTTAGTATACTGTGCCTCTGTCTAACAGTGACACATAAGTGATACCCAGGGTAACCCTACAATGTCACATCCAGTCATTAATATCACTCTTGAAGATAGTCACTGAGTGACTCTGCCTAACCTCTATTGGGATAATATTCCAGAATGAAGGGAGCCTCTGAGTTATGAATGTGCCCCTCCAGCATGTCCTATGTGTATCACTCCTGAGGATCAAGTCTTTCCAGCGTGTATCCTGATGGGATCTGGATATTCTGAGGTGCAGCATGGCCATTAAGTGAAGGTTTGACATGGCTTTATATGTCAGGCACAGATTGCCTATGAAGAGGCAGTATGCCACTGAGTAGAGCTGCTGTTTCTTTAACCAGTCAGTATGTGGCATCTGTTTGAGCCCTTTGATCCTCTTGTCGAGGTACGTATGTGGTCTTTCCAGTTGCTGCAGGTGTCTGGTAAGGTGCATGCCGACAGGGTCATTATAGTCATTTATGGGCATGATGAGGGATGAGTAAAGGGGCACAATGTCCTCCCTGATCTACATGTGAATCCCATCATGATGATGTGGCCCATATAAAATGTTTTCCTAACCACTTTGTCCATGTTGTTGTCAAATGGTAGAATGCTATCAACCTGTGTACCCCAAGGTCCATAATTCCTTCGTCTGCACTTAATGGATTAACACATATGTGGTACTTTGTGGTCACTTTGTGTTTGACAAAGGGGATGACTATACACTTTTTGTCATTCACCTTGAGGCCATGGCTGTGGCACAAGCCGTGTGTTTGCAAGAGGCCCTTTTGGAGGATGTGTGTGTTAGCTGGAGAGTTGGTTATGGCGTCCGGTTTGCAGCCATCTGCGACTTGCTCAGCCACAGTACTTCCATGTTGGCCTGTACCTATGATAAACATGTAATGAACATGACAGCTCCCAGGGCTGAGCCTTGTGGGACACCACTTGTAACTGGTTTGAGGCAGACATGGCTCCAGCAATTCTAACCATGTGTGTTCTGCCCTTGAGCCACTGTGCAATATCCATAGTGACATAGGGGTTAATATGTACACTGGTGAGCTTCCCTAGAATGCACAAGTGGGGTATTGTATCTAAGGCTTTTGCAAGGTCCAGGTAGGCTGTGTAGACATCCTTCCCCTTGACAGTGGCCTTGGTGACTGTTTCAAAGAAATCAAACAGGTTTGAGAGACAGTATCTGCCATTAACAAAGCCAAACTATGTATGGTGACATGTCTGTAGGTCCCCAATATCTATATATGTGAGGTTCATGATGATCCTTGCCATAGCTTTGCAGACCAAGATATTCAGACATATGGGGTGAATAGTGTCCAGGATCCGGTAAGGCACCACCTGAATGTAGAGGAACCACTGTTGCTGTACACCACTCTTTGGCCACATATCGTGTAGTAAGGCTGGGATTGAACAGTAGTGTTATGTCTGGGTGTAGCTCTTTTTGTGGTTCATGTAGGACACAGCCTGGGACACTGTCTGGTCCCATTGATGCAGTGTTTATTGCTTTGGAGAGGGCAGCTCTTACCTGAGCATCTGTGATGTCAGGGGGGGCAGCACTCTGCTGGGAGACATATTTGCCCTTTTGGTGTGGTGGGGGGGAGAAGGTAGCAGTGAACCTGTCCACTAGGATGTTGGCAATGTCTGTGTGTTTTGTATTTCGTGTGACATCTTGGATTACCTCTGAGCATATCTGGGTATTACCACCCAGGTTCCTAACATAACTACAGAAAGCCTTGTGATTATCCTCAGTGGCTTGTGGAATCTTCTCTCAAAGATGGCCTTAGACAATCGTATGAGTGCCTGTAGTTGTCTTCTAATACTCATCAGTGATGCCTTCACATTTTGGGAGTTTGTTGTATCATGTAGTGGCTTCATCCTTCTATTGTATAGTTTGTTTATGGCTGGTGTCCAGCACACAGGACGTCTGCCTTTGGAGGATTGGCTCATGCTTTCAGATGTGGTTGCATGATCCATGCATTCCTGGATGTGTCCATAGAATGCCTTTATACAGGTATCTGCAGTCTGGTCCATATTTTCAACAGGCCTTGGGCCTTTGAAGGTTTCCACATCATTTATGAGGGGTGTGAACATGCTTGACATGAGCTGTTGACTGATGTCCCACCCTCCAGACTGAGCAAGGTGAGGGTCACATTTAGCTACCTGTCGGGTGATAGAATGTGCCACATAACACAGGCACACAGGTCACTCCACAGCAAGTACAAGTATGAGGCAGTCATTGTCCATGCTGGTGCAAACAACCTGAGACGTACCTCCCTGGGCCACATGGAAAGAGACACAGTGGAGCTCTTACAGCACCCTCTCAATCTCAGGACTCCCACACAGCCTTCATGCTCGCACTGGAGAGTATAGATTTCTCTGCAAACACCATCATACTGGGCGACGTCAGCTACCCAAACATAGACTGTGAACATTACACAAGCCACAATACCCAAGCTCTAGGGTTCCCATAGATCAGACACTCTTTAGCTATGGAACAGGTAATCAACCTTCCCACAAGAGGGGCAGATATACTAGACCTGATCATCACAAACATGAGTACAAAATGCTCACCACTGGAAGTATATCCCCCATTGTTGCAATCGAACCATATACTAATCACACTGGAGTACTGGATCCCCCACATATGCAAACCTCAAACACATCGATGTGTGTGTGGGAAATGCCCCTATTAGCAACTGTGACAGTACACTACAGGATGCAGATTCTCCTTTTGAAACACTGATGATGTCAGGACTCTATAACTATATTACCTGAATTAAAGTCCTCCAGTAATTCGTATAGTGCAGTCCGCTAATGCATCTTTCTCTGGTGTCATAACATAGTTAGATAAGGGTTTGAATCCTGCAAAGGGAATGTATGTGTGTTAGTATGAGTGGGGTTTGTGTGTGTGCATAATGCTGGGAGAGAAAAGTGCCTTTTGACAACTGGGAGAACACACTACAGGGTGCACATCCCTCCTCCTACACACAGATGATGTCAGCACCCTCTAAGTACAGCATTAGAAAGGATTTCTCCCACTAATGTGTCTGCCTCTACTGTCATAACACAGTTAGGTAGGGGTTTGAACCTTGCAAATGGAAGGTATGTGTTTTACTGTGGGTGGGGTTAGTGTGTGTGCACAATGGTGGGGGTGGGATGTGGCTTTTGCCAAATGGGGCTATGCACTGCAGGGTGCACATTTCCCTTAACAAGCAGTGATGTTGACAGCACCCTATACAAACAAAACTACAAAAGAGAAGGTGGTGGTACCAATAACACATGTAAGGTAACACTTCTTCAAGTAATGTCCACAAAACGAAGTAGGATAAATGAACAATCCTTTAACTCTATACAAACAACATGACAACAGACAACTTCCAGTACTCAGTATAGTGTTACATGCTACTGTCATACGCACATGTACCAGAATATACCTAGATAGTGTTTTGAAGCCTGGATGTGGCAAGTTTGTGGATGTGGGATGTGTCTGTGTGTGCATTTCCGTATGGGAAACATGTTTGATGTGGCAATCAGGGTACCACAGTACCTGATGCACAGTACACCTTTGAACTAATGAGGTTGCCTGCACCCTGTGAGTACAGGTAGCGAGGAGGAAATCGGTAGTAGTCAACATAGTGCACTTCCCAAATGTGTACCTGTCATGTATCGACAGCTACTCATGTAGGGTAATAAATAATGGGAATGGCAGGTGAGCGGGTGCATGTGTGGGGGTATCAGGGTGTGTGTAAATGCATGTGTGACAGAACAGATACATATAGCTGAATCTACATAACAGCACATGATGCACATTCCCATATTCAATGGTAGCATGTGATGGTGTGCAGCTGGTACACTTTGGCAAGTAGTATGGGTGCAGATAACAATTGAGGACATTCATACAGTTACTGCAGCAAGACTGCTGGGATATACACACAATCATAGTGGAACAGTGTACAGTTACCAACATGTTACTACTTATACACATCTATGTAGTCATCTTGTGCATCAGCAACGTGTTTACCATTTCCTGCACCAATGTTGTAGTATGCAGGAGGTGGCACAGTGTCATCATATGCATGGGGTGTGGGTTAGGTATGCCCAAGCCAGCCACTGGTAACACCAATTGATATGTGTGTGTATGTGTGTTTGTGAGGGGCAGCAGTACAGGGTGGACCGGTGTTGGTGCAGTGTGTGTGTGTATGTGTTTGCCCTAGGTGTTAGATTTCTGCATGTGTGTAAACATGCACACAGTCCCACATAATGGCTGCCATGTACAGGGTTTTGTGGACAGCCACAGACTGCACCTGTCAGGTCATCCAGATCAGTGTCTGTGGGCACGGACACGGTACCTGTGCCTGGCAGGGGTGCTACGGGCCGTATCCGGTACTAACCCAGACTGGGTACTGTCATCAGAAACAGGGTTGTGTTGACTGGACACAGTTCCCTGTTAGGACTGTCCAGAGCCATGTGCATGTGGTCTCCTGGGGCGTCCAGATGACAGCACAGACCCAGCATTGCTGGGGCTGGTGCTGGCACTTGAGGTGCGTGAGTGGGCCTGTTGTCGTCCGCGGCCACTGCCAGCTGGTGCTGTTGCTGGCATACGGCCACGTCGACGTCGCAAATGCACACCATCACCCTGGCCCATGGACATCTGGTTGTGGAGCAGCCGTTGTATGTCCCCACAACGTCTGTCAACGACATCTCTGAAGTTACGGATAGCATTCGCAACGTCACGCATGCCATCTGTCATGGCTGTGCGACATGCTCTCAGCTCCCTCAGACCCTGTCTGGTGTACCTTTCCATACGTGCCTGTGCCTGCATAACAGTCTTCCACATTGGTGGCAAAGTACCACATAGGTGTTAGGCCATTGAGTACAGAAGACATAATTGGGGACCTGGGGAACAAACATGATAGCAATCTGTCATTTGTCAACCACATGGCCAACGTGGATTGAAAGACATGTTATATAGCCCAGCTAATCATGAGGGATTCACATGTACGGCAGGGGAGGTCATTGTGCCTCTTTACTTATCCATCATCAGGCCTATAATTGCGTACAATGCACCTTTTGGGATGTACCTAACCAGACACCTACAGCAACTGGTAAAGGCCAACAGTACCTCATCAAGAGGATCAAAGGGCTCAAACAGATGCCATATGCTGCCCAGTTAAAGAAAATCCAGCTGGACTCAGTGTCATACTGCCTGTTCAGAGGCAATCTGTGCCTGCCATATACAGCCATGTCCAACCCAGAAGTAATGAACATGCTGCACCTCAGGAAATCAGAGTCCCATACAGCCACACGCTCAGGAGACCTGAACCTCAGCACTGACATAAATAGGACATGCTGGAGGGCCATATTCCTAACCCAGAGGCTCCCTTCACTCTGTAATGAACTCACACTACAGGTTAGGCAGAGTCCCTCATTGACCCTCTTCCATAGGAATCTGGATGAGTGGATGGAGATCATAGTTGTACCCCGGGTATCACTTCTATGTCACTGTTAGACAGAGGCACAGTATACTAACGTCGGACAAGGGCATAGCAGCATAGATCGTGATTGGGTGGCGAAAGACAAACACATTCTACTAGGCTTATCAATGCCCTAGGGCAAATAGCCTAATATGAACCTATGAACCTATGTGTACTGCTATAGTACTTCTGCCATATGTTGCATGTGTGTGTGTTGTGGGGGATGCACAGGTAATGGCCAGATATTTCTGCACAGGCGACATGTCTGAAACACTCTGTGTGTTCATCCCTACATACTGGATGTGTGTTGCCATCCAACCCTGTGATGTGGACACACATTACTCAGCCTGGATATACATATCCCAACAACACCAGAAGCACAGTACACTACCTTGCTATGTATGCATGTAATTACACAGTTATTCACTAGTTAGGACTGTGATGCTATCCATGCAGCCCATTGGGCCAGTGGAAGCCACAACACACACTGCTGGCCCCTTTGCAGAAGCTTACCACAGACATCCCACATAGTGCATGTACTGTGCACACACACATATCTAACCCGGAACGTATGCACACCACTTATTTATCCTGTCCAGTGGACTACAGATACAGGGACATTGTATAGCAATAGCAGGAGGCTACTACAGCACAGGGCAGATTCACATGAAGGCAAGGCATCTGTGGTCAGCAGTGTTAAGATGCTTCACATTCACCAAATGCACAGATATTGGCAACATTGTTGCAGACAGTTTAGGTGCAGGTACCCCCCCATTCTCCTATACAAGTGGAATTAGTTATCACAGATGACTGTAACCTCCCTATCCTCTCACATGTCCAGGTGAGGGCCACCCTCAACATTGCAGAACACATAGCATCACTGTTACGAAATGGTATCCCTGGATGTGTGCTACGTTCACCCCTGGAGGACATAGCACCACATGGCAGACTGATATTAATCCCTGGACATACTACAGGATATGTACCTGAACAGTGCCATACATACACAGTGGTCCCACACCAATGAGGAGTAACCTCTACTGACCCTGTTAACTACTGCATCATATGCACAACTGGCCTTGTGTTCTAAGCTATGGAAGTTTTAAGTATGGGCAACATGTACAGCTATATTACATATGTATATATTTCAGGACTATGTACACACAACCTATCTCATGGACATACCTATAGATAGTGAACTATGATACATTTGGAGGTGTCACAGTAAACACAGTATTAACCTGCTACTTTGCATTACCTGTGTTTGTGGCAGCTGTTGCTGTGTCAGTGGTGCTGCTTGCTGCTTGCTGTTTGCTGCTGCTGCTGCTGGTTTTGCTGCTGGCTGTCTGTATATTTTTTTTATTTCTCTCTCTGTCTGTCTCTCTCTTTCTTAGTAGGTTTTGTGCAATGACTGTATTGCATGTGTGGAGTGTGGGTACTGGATGCTTTATTAGGTATATGCATAGGTCCATGTGATGGCCTCTGCACCAATTGTAAGGCAGCATTGGCTAATTGCATACAGCCAGTTGTGTACTGATTGCATGTCTCACTGTGATTTCAGGACAGTGCTATAAAAGGGTATGTGAGATAGGCGTTGCCCTTTCAGATTGTAAGGGCGTGGACCATGCTGGTATGCTGTTGACAATGTTCTGTGAGTGTGAAGGTTAGTACATCTCTCATGCTTCATGTTGTGTTGTGAATTCAGGTTGCTGCATTTCTCTCACCTGTTCCCTGTAGTGAGTGTGTATGCATACTGACACCTACGACTATATTTCATATGTATTGCTATATATACATATGTGTACATATACATACTTTCATATATGTACATTAGCTGACAATATTGGGTACAAGCTAACAATTTGCAGGGCTGTTTCTGTTAGCACTACACTAGTATGGGAATCCAGTAATTGGGACAGTAAAAGTCTGCCTGACATGCTTTGGGTAGTACACATACTATATTGCCTTTATCTTCATTCCTACTATTACATGTTCCACTTATTTAGCACTATATTCCTGTATGAGAGTCATGGCTTACTGGGAGGTCATACAGACTAGTGTTACAATAGTCTTGTGGTAGGGCCTACTAGTATGCTTATATTTTGCTTTCAAATTGAGTAAAATGCCTATCAATCAGAGTGCTGGGGGCACCTTTAAGCAGTTAAAGGGGTTAGTAGGTCTCACAGGAGTCAGGCTATGTTGCAGATTCTGGTTGCTGCATTTATCTTCACTGTTTCCTGTAGTGAGTGTGCATGGATACTGACACCTACCACTATATTTCATATGTATTAATATATATATATATATATATATATATATATATATATATATATATATATATATATATATATATATATGTATGTGTACATATACATACTTTCATATATGTACATTACCTTACATTATTATGTACAAGCTAACAATTAGCAGGGCTGTTACTGTTAACACTAAACTAGTATGGGAATACAGTCATTCAGGCATTACAAATCTACCTGACATGCTTTGGGTAGTACACATCCTATATTACCTTTATATTGATTCCTACTATTACATGTAATATTTATTTCAGCACTATGTTCTTGTATGAGAGTTATGGCTTAGTGGTAGATCATACAGACTAGTGTTACCAAGGGGCTTGGAACTGACAGTAGGGATTTTTTTCTTTCAAACTGAGTTTAGGACCTGGCAATCAAAGTGCTGAAGGCACCTTTACGCAGTTAAAACGGTTATTAAGTCTCACAGGAGTCAGGCTGTGTTGTAGATTGTGGTTGCTGCATTTATTTTCACTGTTTCCTTTTGTGAGTGTGTGTGAATACTGACACCTACCACTATATTTCACATGTATTAATATATATATATATATATATATATATATATATATATATATATATATATATATATATATATATATATATATACATATGTGTACATATAATACTTTCATATATGAACATTACCTCACATTATTATGTACAAGCTAACAATTAGCAGAGATGTTTCCGTGAATACTAAACTAGTGTGGGAATCCAGTAATTCAGGCATTAAAATCTAACTGACATGCTTTGGGTAGTACACATCCTATATTACCTTTCTATTTATTCCTACTATTACATGTTATATTTATTTTAGCACTATGTTCTTGTATGAGAGTCATGGCTTAGTGTTAGGTCATACAGACTAGTATTACCAGGGTCCGGGGTTCGAGACTGACAGGGGGAATTTATTTTTCTTTCAAAATGAGTACAGGACCTGTCAATCAAAAGTGCCAAAGGCACTTTTAAGCATTTAAAAACAGGTCTGCGCTCGTTTGCGCGGAGCTCACGCATGCGCACTGGTGTTTAGCTCCGCGCACACAAGCACACACCCGTGCTATTTTCTTTGAAAGAAAAGAAAAAGGGGTGACAGGAAAGTGGTGAAAAAGGGGTCACAAAGAGGGTAAGACAGTAGGGAAACAAGCTTGGTATTTTCAGGAAAGATGTAGGTGAGACCCATAGCTGCCCATGTCTTTCTCAGCAACAGCTGTGCATTTGTATGCAATTTGGTGTGACATTTGGAACCTTCCACCCCTGAGAGGGGTGTCAGGACAACATTAATACCTGTTGTACAGCCAATTGTAATTAACAGTTTCGATGTCCAGTGGACATGTGTGCAACATGGACAGCTATGTATGTGGCGTAATTTTTTTGTGGGTACAGAGTGCCCTTTTTTGTTTTTTTATCAGGTGAGAGTGGTATGTCAGGTGAGGTAGTCGGTATAGCTGGAGAGGTAGGTTGGGTAGGTTAACAGACAAGACAGACAAGATGCATACAGGGGCAGTGTATGACACATGTGGGGGGGTTACACAATTGACGGGGATGGAGGTTGGGATATCCATGGCACATGAGCCCACAGATGGCAACAGTGGAACTGATATCCCCACCCATAGGCAGTTGCCACTGTTCCTTCACAGCACAGGACAGGGCTGTGCTGGGGGCTGTGTGGGCGGGACAACAGGCAAGCCCGTAAGCTGTGCCACCCGGGCCTCAAGCTGGCGTAGGGGCCCAAGGACAGAGTCTTGGATCTCGCTTCGCACCACAGACCGGACACCTTGGAGGGTGAGTGGACGTGCTCCTCCGGCCATGCTTGCAGAGGGGGGACGGGCCCCATCCCCTGCAGCGCTTCCACCCAAAGGTGGCACAGGGCCACCGGAGGAGGGTCCAGCCTGGGCACTAGTGCCAGGTGCACTCGCCAGCTGAGGAGGGAGAGGTGGATCCGCTGGGACCTGCCTTCCCAAGCATTCTAGGTTTGTGTGTATGTTATGTTAGTTTGGGTTAGTGGCATATTATTCCATTCAAATTAGTTGTAACAGCATGCATTGGTATTCCCATTAAACAAACACCCAGATATTAACACCATTGAACAACGGGAATATCAATATCATATGCATTATTTGAACAGAAATACACAATTGAACAACATGCAGGGTTGATTAATGGCAACAGGCCATCAGGTTTGCCGGTTTGCAGGTATGACCAGGGCACATCCAACAACAGACATGCATATATTTTTGAAACAGGACAAATGTCCATGGTTAATGAAATGTTCACATACCAATATATAGTGTTTTTTTTATTTGCAATTATAGGGTGGGGTGGAGAAAGAAAATGATGACACATTCATAAATTATACATTCATATACATTTGTAATAGAAACACAATTAACTTGTGGGTGATACTTTCCCACTGATTCTTACTTGACTGTCATGCTAGACCTGTTACAGATATATCACTATCCTGGTTATTTTTAATTTGATCAGATACATCATCCTGCTACATTTTGATGACAGAGCAGGGGACAGCTATGGATGCTTAGTATGTCAGACAATCATTCATTCTGTCTGCAAATCGCTGACTGTGATCACCATATACAGAGTTTGGCCTGAACATTCAAGAGTCAGACACACTGAAATCAGTTTGGGATGTTAAGTTTTAATTCCCACATGCATTTATTTCTGTAGAACCACACTGAAGCTTATATATTCAGGTGCTATTACTACGTTATTCATTGATACATGACCCTTTCTGTCACTCTCACACATCCTGCAATTTCACAGTTCAGGTTGGTACTTCTAGGCTTTGTTCACATATTAGACCTGTGGGGATTCCAACACTTTCCAGCAGCCTCACTTCTGTCATGATTCAGCATTTCAACAGGGGATATATCTCACCTGTGATTACCTCAGCTTCTGAAGCTGTTTTCTTGAGACTACTGCAGGTTATACTACATTTAATTGATGGTGGGACATCTGTATTACAGCACTATTTATTTCTATCACTTATATTCCCAGTTTCACTTGCATACTGATGAACTTGTTGCAGCCATACCTGCAGACTTTTACTTGCTGCTTGCACATTCTATTACTTTTAATCAATACACTGCAATGTTCTGCTACGTGTTACACTATAATATTTATTTACAAGTACTAGGTGGGGTTACTAACCTGCATGGTGGCGCAGCTGCACCAGCCTCCTCTCATGTGCCATTCGATTTGCAGAGCAGACACCTGCAGCTGTAATACAAAACAAGTAATATTGGAATACACATCTCCTTGGTATCAGCTAGTTGAATTCCATACATACATAAGTAAAATGTAACTTACTCAGTAGTGGGGTGTTGGGCATATCCCGGGCCTCCTGGATCCATTGGGTCAACTGGTCTTGCTTACGTCGCTTCAGGTCCGCATGGTGGTGACGGACCTGCTCACCAGTGCGTGGAATGCCAGTAGCACTGGTCAGATCATGAGCCAACTGGTCCCATGCCTCCGCCCTGTACACTCCCCATGAGACCTGGCCCTGCATGAGTTGGGCCTCATGATGGTGAACTAGGAGCCAGACCATGTATCTGGACTCCTCAACGCCCCACCGCTGTGCTCAAAAGCAACGCCCCTCCCCTACTCCACTCATTCTGCCTGCAGGTCTATTCTACAATTGTTTATGCTGTGTATTCCCGCCTATGGGGCTTATATATGCCGATTTTCCCGCACATTTCTATGATTGGCCGGTTTGGAATTGTATCTACTTCACAGAAACTGCTTTATCATGCTCCATTTTGGCTTATATCCTATTTATATGCTATTTCTGCATTTCTTAGTACTGCTGTCATGGCTTAGTGGTTTAGCACCTTGACTCTATTGCATGGTATCCTGGGTTCGAATCTGACCACTGACTTTTAAATTTGATGACTGTCTGAAAATGACTTCAGGACCTGTCAATCAATCATGCCAAAAGCACTTTTAAACACTTTAAAACCAGGTCTGCGCTTGTTTGCGCGGAGATCACGCATGCGCACCACCGGTTAGCTTGTGCAAGCGTCGCGCAAACGGTGTGCGCTGGATTACACCTTAATTGGCTAGTAACACACATGTTACACGTAGCACAGCTAGTTGCACACAGTTTGAGCCTGTTAAACCAGTGCTTAGCTAAGTGCAAGCAGTTTGCAGCCTTTGAAACACTACTCAGCTACGGGCACTCTGTCTCACAGCAGCTTAGCTATCAGTACATTTCTAAATATTTTTATTATTGTATTACTTGAAAATATATGCTCCATTTCATTCCATTTTACAAAAGGAAATACTTTTACATTTGTACAATACTGCCAGGGGCCTTTTTAGTGCTTATTTACAAAAAAAAAAGGTTGTTGTGTGGGCTTGAACCTTGCCTGCCTGCTCTTAAGCCGACAACTCTACCGCTATGCTATTACTTCGTGGCTTACTTTGCATATTTAGTTCTTATATCCTTTTCCACTGATTGCTAACTGCAGTTGCGCTAGTAGCACACCCGCGCACACGAGCGCACACAGTAGCAAACATTTACGGGGTTTAAAAAAAATAAAACAGTTTTTATTTTCATTTTATAACATCTGTTCACTTTTTACATTGCTGGTCTGTGGGGGCATGTGTTGTGTAGTGTGGTTATATTCACATTTCCATGGATTCCCTCGTGGCTGTTTACTTTCAGCCATTCTAGACTTCTGGGGGGCGTGTCTACGGACTTGCCCCCTACTCTCTTACACGGACTGTGTAGGAGTTACAGTGTGATTCAGCATGCCTCATGCACCTCATGCATATGCATGACATGCTGACATCACACCATTTCACTGCAGCCTCCGTGTAAGAGTTATAACTCTTACACGGAGGCTTCCTGAATCTGGCCCATATTGTATGAACAACAATTAATATCTCTTTACCTGCATTAGACAGAGGTCAAGTATCAATAAAGTTGTGTTTGCAATTGTGTAAACTTTGAGATGAGATCTTTGTAACACTTTGTATGTTTGCATGGTTTTCATATTTTAATGCAAATATGGACAAGTAATATGTGATGCCTAGACGCATCAGTAAGAGGTGATGGCAGAAATATGGAGAGATAACTCAGCTGTAATTACTTAAATATCAAGTGCAAAGTTTTTTTTTCTTACCATGTTTTTATTATAATGATGCCATCTTGTAAACTGGGCTTTCTTATTCTAAAATGCACAATTTTTACTTTAGGTGTTTTATTAAGTTTAATAAATTGGTGTTTATACTTACTATATGCTTAGCAACCTGTCCAGTTACTTTCTAATGTCATTCAGTCTTGCCTTCTGATCATGTATTAGAGGGGTGAAACCAAGAACTCTTACATCTTTCTGATCAAAACTGCAAATTTTCTAAAGTTAAAAGATAAAGTAATGATTATGTATTTTTAACTAAATTACAAAACCAAAATGGAAAAATTGTGACTAACATTTTATCAGTAAATAATGGTGGTTATCATCCAACTGTTGCACCAATGAATGTACTTGAGAAAAAATGTACACACTTAATTCTTAGCAAAAATGGAGGATACCGTGCTATAGACAGAAGAGGAGCCATCTTTTATATAACTACAGACAGGATAACTCTTCACATAAGTACAATTAAACATTCAAATTACAGGCTAGCAAATAGTGTACTTGGTGATTTGCTATGCAGAATCATGAAAAACATATCAATCATGCTAAATAAAATCTTGGCATGTGGACATGTCTCAGTTCTAAGGTATCACACTTTAGTGATGCCAGCACACAAAGAGGTGGAGTCATATCTCAGACAATTGCAAATCCATCAGCTTGTTCACTGCTCTGTATAACATGATGGATACAAACATAATGGAGTTTGCAAAATGACAAAGGGGACCTACTTCAGTTACTTATGGAAAAGTATAGGCTTATTAATGGGTTTTGCATTCTTGCAGCTCTTTTTGAAGAGGTAACAACAACATATGATGAATGACTGAGAGTGCTTGCTGCTTATTTTGACATTGTTGTGGTATTCTGCATTAATCCACAGAAATAAATAATTAACACATTTAGAGCAATATATTTCAATCTCTACATAATTAAGTAGATAAAACATAGGATGTAACAAGTCTGGGTGGGATTTTCCCATTGTGTTTCTGAAGGTACTGCACTGGAGTCATTTCTTTTTGGAAAGTTATTTTTAGATATAAAACTGATAAAAACGTATTCTGAATATTGCAAATTGGGCTAAATAATTACTTCAATAAAATATGCTGCATTTTATCACGATGGTCCAAAAATACATCTGGTGCAAAAGTTATAACCTTATTTTTACTATCAACAAATATAACATCAGGAGATGTGGAAAAACAATGCAAAATAAATTATAATTATAGATTAAATGGTCATATCATAAAAAGGATACTATCATTAAAAATCTAGAGACAAGGACAGATGACAATTTAAAATTTGACCTGCAGTTATTTGTGAAGATCAGAATAATATTTTCTACAGACATCTTACAGGCATGTCTAATCATTT
This sequence comes from Protopterus annectens, assembly GCF_019279795.1. NCBI lineage: Eukaryota > Metazoa > Chordata > Ceratodontiformes > Protopteridae > Protopterus > Protopterus annectens. The sequence goes on along the minus strand of NC_056740.1, from coordinate 172,105,058 downwards.
CAAGGAGATTCCTGTACTACTTTGAACTTCACACTTCATTGATCTGACCCATTATTGAATACAATGCTGCACTTTGTAACATTCAAAGAAGCTACCTGAAACCATTTGAAAAGGTACAGGCGTTCATAATCATAGAATTGGCATACTTGAGCTATTTAAAAAAGGTTTCATTAAGTGTTAATATATTGCATTTCATATAGGTTACTTAGAAGTAAGTTCTGCACTCTTTTACTAGAAAAGAGGGAGCTTTACTGCCAACTGCGTCTAAATGCATCTAGTTGGCCAGGCTTAAATGAACACATTTCTATCAGCTCTCTTTTAAAATTAAAAGCCCTAGAAAGATAACACTGTTTTAAATAATTATTTATTCATCATTTATGTATTTTAAACACCATTTTATCTATGTTTTTATACTACAATGAGAGTATTTTACCATCTATTTATTCCATCTTATACAGATTTTATATGTTACATATATAATACAGTCTTTTACATGTCTTTTCCTTTAAGGAGGTGTGTTAGTTTAAATAATTTATTAATTGTTAATGACTTTTTTAACCAGTTTTTTGTATTATATAAATAGATTGTGTGATTACATTTATTATCTGATGAATTTCTGAAGTGGCCAGGACAAAAGCGCTTATCATTTGTTTTATTCTCTTCAATAAACTCCAGTATTGCTTTTATTGAATTTGGCCTGAACAGGTGCATTTATTTACTGTGGAGTGGTTCATCCTTCTGTTCCTGCTTGACATTTTTGTGTTTTGCAACAAATTTTTCTTCTTGTCTTTTTTTATAAGTTCTACATGAATTGTAAGAGAACGGGGGGTATTCAGAAAAAAAAGCATAACATGACAATGCAGTAGTAAACGGCACAATGAAGTTAGTGTGACATGGCCCAAGGGAGATTAGATGTATGCGAACGCTGGTATTACATTGTCATGCTGAGGACAGTCCTGCATAATAAATATTCGAAGATGTGGAAAAAAAGTCAGTAGCTGTGCAGCTGGATCAACGATACTGGACAGCGCATACAAGAGCACCACAGGGAAGAACCAACTCATTTTATCTTACATATAGGAAGTAACTGAGGAGATAAGAGAGTCAAAATGGAGGACGTGCAAAAAGAGGTTAATATAGAAGGATGATAGAAAAAAGAAAAGCGGTATGGGGAAAGAAGGCTTTACTTTTTGTGGATCCAAGTGCTCATTCTTTTTTTTTATTTCTGAAGAAGGGTATCAGGGAAAGATAGCAATGCAAAGATGTGGGTAGAAAAGAGAATACAGAGAAAGAACCATAGATAGTACAACAAAAAGGGAAACCAGGTAGAGACTGACAGGGGAGTTAGTGAGACATAATGGGGATAACACTGAAACTCTGCATCCTGATAGCAGGTAGACAACCGGTAATGAGGATGACTGGACTACAAACTAGATATAGGGAGTAGCACAAAAGGATAAGGTAAACAATATTGGAAGAAAAAGAAGTGACTGAGGAAATCCTGCCAAACTAGGTGAGAAGGGAGCCTACCTGAAGTCAATCACTTCTGCTTTTGACATTACTTGTAGGGTTCACCTCTGGAGGCTTAATGGTTGGGCCACTTGTGTGACATTATAGCCTGCATAATGAAGCCTTATAGGGTGCCAATTTAGGCACTGTACATTTAATCTGTTCTGGTCTTATGAGGCCACTGCATACCCTGTTGGGTGACCCAGGAGGGTCCCTATGCACCATTCAAAGATAAGGAGTCTTCACTCCCACATCCTGAGATGCAACAGCAGAGATCACCAATGAGCCCTCCAGGTCACCTTATGCAAGGTGAGCTAAACTACTCTGGAGACAGGCAGACATGGAGGGTGCTGGAGAACCAGTGGTAGGCATGTTGGCCAGTAAAGAGTGAGACAACAACTGCCTCACTTCTGCCTGCACCATGACTGATCCTGCAGAAAAAGAAAATAAATGAAAACAGAAAAAGAGAATAAATGGAAAGAATAAAGCAAAAAATCACACACACACAAAGAAAAAAGTAAGATAAAAGTATGACTGGTTATTTATCTGTTGTAGAGTTTGTGCATGTATTGCCTTACTGTTAACAATCAATATGCTATACTTCTACACCCCCCCCCACCGAAGAGCACCATCTCCACCTCATCCTGCAAGCAATCCTCTTCCTTCAAATTCCAGTGATAAAGGAAAACATTCAACAAACAGTGAGAAGCACAACATGTTCTTGAAAGCAAAAGAAAGTTGCAGCTACAGATGTTAGGGCTACTGCACAGTGCCAATCAGAGTACAGAATGCATACAATAAAAAATAGGTTCTCACTCCCTAACTCTTCTCCCCACTTATGGAGAAGGTCTAGGTAATGCCTCATCAGGCCCCTGTATTTGTCCACAGCAGGGGATCCCAGTTGCACAACTCACTGCCCTGGCAAGCTGGTGTCAGGTATCTAATTAATATATAAGATCCACATAATGCCCCAGCAAGTGCTTCCAATGGTCCCTCCTAAGTAGGTGAAGAAAGATTTTGCACTCCCTGCAGCTGATGGGAGCCCTGCCAGTGTTTGTACCTACTGAGGCCATTTCCACTTGTTAGGTCAAATCCATGATAGCTGAGATATGTGGCTACACATAACAGATATAATGTGAAGTTCATCAGCATGCAACAGGATAGCACAATGCATATGTTCAGCAGTAAACATATGCATGTGGCCAGTGGTTAAGTGCAAAGTGACATTAGCATGGCCAGACTTCACACATGTGCACAATCTACCTGACCTACCAGCTTTAGAATGAGCAGCAACAGCCTCCATAGCTTGGATGAGGAGAAATAGTTCAAACATAATTACAATAAACTGCACAAGATAATTCATTAGCATAGTAACTATGCTGCAAGTCTCATTTTAGTTCAATAAAAACTATTTACCATTCTGCAGAAGATCCCTTTACAGTGAACAACACACAGAATCAGAATTTAGTGGATATCTGGCTGTGCTGCCATAAAGGTAAGCTGACAGCTGATAGGACAGCAGATAATGGATCTCAGGCCAATGACAGCCATTGGTGGAGTGCATCACAAAAAAAGAGGCATATTATGGAGATGAAGGAATCTGCGGTATCCTCACAATGGAAAGCAAGAGAATCTTCATATGCATTGATGGTCTGGATATCAGATCTGGGCTGGTCATGACTACCCAAATTTCTGTAGGGATGTCCTATTTAAGTAGTAGCATATGCCATTTTTGTAAGGCAGTGACTTGCACCTTTGAAAGGTTTAGTCAGGTAAATGCATGTATGTATGTGTGTTTATGTTACCCAGGTATATTGGAGTTGCAGCAGTGACAACCTATGTCATAAAGTATGTTTATACCCATAGGTATATATATATATATATATATATATATATATATATATATATATAATTGATGTATACCATTCTGTGTGCCACACAATGATGGGAATCACAAACATGTGCCAGCTCTGGCACAGGTATGTTATCTGTTTGGGTTCATTGAGGATCCAACACAATAAGACTAAACATGACTGATGTCAGCTGACTGAAGGCACCATGCACATGGCACAGTCTGGTAACTCAGTGACACTCTCAATAGTGATAACTACGGAGGGCACACTCTTGTCACTCACAGCTCAGGTGGTTGTGGAGGGGCAAAATGAAGATAGGGCATCACCTGTGTTCAACCAAGGACATGCTGTCCATGTCAGCTGTACCCCTCTTTCACAAGTGACACTACCACAGATGGTCTCAGAGGGCTGCACAGACTCTAAGGAAGAAGAAACCAGCATTGGGGAGAGGCATGTAAGTAGCTATTGGTGCTATGAATCCAGGACATTTTTAGACCTGTTTGTCTCATTTGGCATCAGTCAGAAGATGTGCAAGTTAGTGATCTAGGTAGAAATGTTAAGTATTAATACTATGTCAGAGATTTGAGTGTGGTATATGAAGAACTGTAGTCACATCAGGCACTACAGAATATTCTGCAATGCATGGAAAGACGCATTGTATTTAGGGAATGGGAACAGACATGCCTGTTCGAGATATAGTTGGCCCAGTTGTCAGCCACTATTCCAGTTTATGGATATGAACAACTGGCTGCCATGGTCATGCTAGTGGATGGATGCTCATTGAATAATTGCATGCCAGGCTTAAGCAGATGTACACATCATTCCAGGGATAGTTTCACTGTCCATGGATGCCCATACTCCTGGGTATGGACATTCCAATGTTAAGGTCAATGCTCTTCTAGCTCTGTCATCAGCACATTCTACTGGTAAGCTACTCAGAATCCTCTAGATAAACTGACTTTGTAGCCCGACAGTGAGTGACACTTGCAGTACCCTTACCCATTCACTGAGTTGTAGATGCCTAAAGTTTACAGAAGCACCACAGTGGGACCACAGCAGAGTTCATGTACAGGCTTCAAACATGGTATGCCATTCCTTGGATAGCATGCCTCTAGTCTTGACACTGCATGGCCATATCCACATTGTACATACAGCCAGTGTTGTACCTATAGAAGCTACACTCCATCACTAGATGATGTGATCCCTGATTGTCTCAATATCCCAGGTGTGCTTATGGTTAATGAATCTACTACCCATGACCCTTCCATCTACGATAGCATTGCTGCACCTGTCAATGTGCTCCACCCCCCCGATGCAAATGATGATAACTGTGCTTTATACTCCCTTCTAGCCTCTGAAGGTATACTAATGTTGAGTCACAGCATAGCTTGTCAGTACTTTGTACTACATAGTTCTGATGCCTTGTTGCATGCATTAGTTTTACAATGTGTTTTTCATGTCATGACAATATTTGTGGACCAGACACCACCTCTTTACCAGTTCCATAATATATTGCATCCACCTCTGCCTTGCACAAGGTCCCACTACAATTCACTCTTCTAACAGTGCTATAATGTCCCCATGTTGTAATTTCTTTCATAGCATCATGTTCTGTAACATGGTGCAGACCATAAATATCTTTCTGCAGGTATCTGGAACATGCTGCAATGTAGCACCAGATGTATTCAAATAATGGAGGTGGGTCTCCAGCAGTCCAAATACGCATTTGACAATGCTATGAAATTGCAATAGTGTGGTATTATAGGCTATCTCTTCCACAGTGTTGGGCCTGAGGATTGGGGTCATCAGCCACAGTTCCAACACTGCACCTATTCAGCTGTAGCACATGACAGTGGACACCTCTATGAATGGTCTGCTACCCCAATCTGCACACATACACACACACACACACACACACACACACACACACACACACACACACACACACACACACACACACACACACACACACACAATTATTATACACTGAGACAGTAAAAAATCCTTACCTAAGCCACAGTGAACTAGTAGGTGCAAATCCTAGTGTAATCTAAACACTGCCATACCAGTTAATGAAAATGCAGCTGAGAGTCACCAGGAAACATCACATACCAAACCAATTACACCTAAGTAGTCTTCTAACACAAATAGAAATGTACTAATTGGTGATTCCATATTTAGACACTCAGATTCCACAGTCATGAGGCTGAACAGAAACAGGGTGACAGTAAGCCATCTCTCAGCAGCCAAGATTGCTGATGTTACAAGAGCACTTAAGACCCTTAGAATGGACCGATATGAGTATAGCATGGTGATACATTTGGAGTACATCCATGTATGCATTCTTACTTAGACCTGGTGTAAGTGTCCAGAGAACACTCTCTCATTATCAAGGTATTAAAAACACTACCCTTTTAGATCAGCTAGAAACAGAGTTTTTCATGCAGTATCTGTAAGGAATCCATTGATCCTATAAAGGGAGCCTAGTTTCTGGTGTATAGATATAATGATGTGTAGTATATGCTGGTTGTATTTAATATTGTCATCTATTCTAACACCTAGAAGTTTACTGGGAGTTACAGCTCCAATGACAGTATTATTTGCTGTCTTTATGATAAAAAAATGCTTTTAATTTGGGCACTGTTTTGAGCAAGCTATGAATTTCCATCACATAACCATATACATTTACTGTCATACGAATGTGGAATAAACAACTGCAGTTATATGTCACAGTCCTGCTCATTAATGAGCAGAGGACAGTCCTCGGAACATTATTACAGCACATCAGTGTTAAATCACTGAATGCTCACATGTTAAAGGTACAATGGTGTTTCATTATGGATTGGACTACATGCAGAAGCATGTACATACATCATTGAATGTGTACACCATTTACCTAAAGGTGTGAATCTATGTGAATAACAAATGGATGTGGAAATACAACATAGACCAAACATGACACTATTACTGAATAAATTATCATTACCACGGTGTATACATAAATGTTACAATGGTTGTCTATGCCGTCAGGAAAAGAGGAACGCCCAGATGTATAACGTAACCTTACATAACCCAAAATGGCATCGGCATTGCCAACATATACCACACAACATGACATCATGCCAGTGAGACAGCACACATCATGCCAGGGGGGCAGCACAACAACTGTCATCCACAACACATAGGCAAGGACATGTCCTTCTGTTGCACATACATGTGTTGGACTATGGCCAACATGTGCTGTCTGTCACTAATGCTCATGTTTACAGTATAATTGCTGCAGCAGTAGCTACATTTCAGCTGCTACAATGCATGCACAGCTGAATGAGGAAGGAAAGTGTAATCTGTAATATGTGTCATGCACACGCTGAAACATAACTAAATGTCACATGATGATATCTGCATTGTACATTTGGACCTGTAACGCATAAGCATGTCAGCTAAATGTTAAGCATACACAAGGTTGTATATACAGTCCAGTCACTGATATGGCAAACAATGTGGTGGCAGCATTACACAACTGAAGCACATAGGCAATACTTATGGACTTCTTTCTGTTTAATTTCTCCAAGTCTTTTGGGTTTCTAATACCATAACAGGAATGGACCCATTCCAAAGTCAAAGTATGACTAAAGTTCATTAAATTAATATTGTTTGAATCTTTGATGTCAGCCAGAAGTGCTCTTCGCAGCACACACAAAGTGCCCAGAATTGACTCCTCCTGCAATTCATATGGCATTACATGTATTGGTAACATATTTAAGTACGATTATAAATTCGTTTTCTATAAGACCCATTACTCCTACTATTACTATTGAAATTGTCTGGCATCCTTCTTCCACATTGCCCTTGTTTTTTGCCTGTAAATCCTGGGATTCTATTACTTTGTGTTGCACTGTATGCAAGACACTGTAGTCACTGAGTATAGCCAATTTCAATGATCAATGCTATGCAATGCTTATGGAAATGAGTGACCACCCTGATGGGGATAAATGTCAAGAATAATCTCTTAGGCTATCTCCTTGAATGAGTCATGCATAGCCCGTGCCATATCCTGAACAAAAAAATCCCATCATATCCTTCATCTGTGTAAGAAACACATCAATCACCACATCCCAGATCTGCTCCTGATAAGCATCTCTCTGCTGTTCCTGGCATCATCAACTCCAGGGTGCAGCTTGGATGATTTCACATGCAGGTCCAGCTCTCTCATTATCATCCTGGTCTTCATCATGGTTGTCATTATCGGACTCCCTGGCATGCACTTGTCATCTGCAGTCCAAGCTCTGTCAAGATGAATCATAACATAGGAAAGAAATTACATATGCATATCTAATACTATCTGTCTGCATAACATACCCACTGTGACACAATGAACAGGCAGAAAACAGTCCTTATGAAACATTAAAATAAATTATGACCATAGTCCACTGTACCACCATGTATGATGTATGCCAGTAATCAAAAACATAACAATGAAAAGAAAATTGCTATCTGGGTGCACATTCTTATGAAGATCATAGCTGACATTGAACTGAAACTAATGTGTACATCTGCAGTCTAAGACACATTAACATCTCATCCATATGTGAGTTCTGCATATCTGAATATGAGAATGAAGGTCTATTAGCACACATTGAAGGTCTCATTTAAAACAAAATTCAAGATGAAATGGCACAAATATTACCAAGTGGCACAATTATAATCAAAAGAACTGCTGCTAGCAGATGGCCCCTCATGCGCACAACACGTTACATTATCTATCAGGAACTCTGTATCCAATGGACAATGTGAGCAGCTTAATGAAGGCTGTACAATAGCATGCATAACACAGCTTACCAGTGGAAATCATGACATGACCTGAATAGCTGTTTATTGGCTAGTACTAAGCATGGCAAGCAATTAGTTATGTCAGTGTGTGAATGTCAAATGTAGTCCATGTTTCTGTATATGTAATGAGTCATATGAATAGCCACTAATTAACATTGTTTTAAAGAAGACAAAGTGAGATAACAATAGCATGGAAATATGACGGTCATATGACAAACAGCTGAGCCAGGCATCATGGTCATTGGCTGATCTCACATCAATATAAGGAATACAGTACTACCAAATAGTAATAATGTTCAATCAAAAACACAGTCACAACCTGTGACACATGAGAATATAGCAAATGTTATACAAATATTATTGTCTGTCTGCAACTGTATGCATGACCTACCTACATTTATTATCAATCATACTCTGCAAAATGCAAGCACCCTGATGCTGCAAGGTGATTATGAAATGCTGTAAAGAAATGCCTGTGTGCACAAGTATCCCCAAACACAGAATACAAGTATGTTTTAAACAAATCATCAAAGATGCTGTATGCAGATGCGATAGCAATGTTTAGTGAATAGAAGACCTATACATTAGCACCATGACTGGAGAATAAACATTCTCCAGCAGGATGATAATTTACAGGTAATGCCCACTGGAAAAAAAAAGTCTACTGCTTTATGACAGCATATTAATCTGCCTTAGAACTCAGACTGAAAGAAAGTTAATGGCTGCATTATTTTGCACTTCCTAATCAGTGCCATTGCTGTTTAATGAGAGTAAAATAATTAAAAAAAAAGAAAAGAAAATTTAAAAAATATATAGAAAAGTGTGTTTCTGTCTGTGTGTGTGAATGTATGCATGTTAGGGTTAGAGTGAGATCAATGGAGTCATTATTTTAGTCACTGAGCAGCACTTGCGCTGTTTAGTGAGTATAAAAGTAAAAAAACATAAAAAAGGAAGAAAGAAAAGTGTATGTGTGTTTATCTTTCTGTCTTCATCTGTTAGCATATGAGTGTTTACATGCATAAAATCAGAAATGTGTGTGTGTGTGTGTGTGTGTGTGTGTGTGTGTGCGCGTGCGCGTGCACGTGCGTGTGTGCGTGTGTGTGTGTGTGTGTGTGTGTGTGTGTGTGTGTGTGTGTGTGTGTGTAAAGAGTGAAAGCAGTGGCTGCAGCAGCAGTTGACAGATTTGCATAATGTGTAAGGTATTTATCTTACAGACGTGAGGTACAGTTTTGATCCCCACATGGGGTAATTGGCTAGGCTTAAAATGGCCTACAAGGGCAGTTAGCCTAGTACTAAATTATGAACCTCTTAGCTCAACAGCTAACAGCCAGCATGCAGTTCTTCTTCTGTGTGTGTGTGTCTGTATTCTTGCAGATAACAGATGAATATATTTAACATCAGACATAACCAATATAGGCCATTATGATGTACATAAATAAAAGCTATTAAATATTACAAATGAAAAGATTTGTGTAGGCATCTGGACAGACATTTCTTTTGGATTAAATAAATTGGACTGTATTAAGAATGTTCACTTTATTAAGCAAAATGGAGTAAAGGAGTTGTTCTTGAGTTAGTATTCACACTTAGACAGGGAGACTAGGTGATACTGTTGTAATATTATGAATTACCATGAAATGTACAGTCATTAGTGGCCTAGGTGCTATAGGCATCAGGATTTGTAAAATGATGTCATTATATGTTGGAAAACAGATACATTACTAACATTATTAAATAAGTAAACTCCATGGGACTAGAAACCATACTTATATGAAGAACAGTCGCTATGACTTTTTAATTATCCAGATGAGATATTTGTCAGAACAGCTACTTAATGGTGTTAAAAGGCATGCATCTTATATATTTGGGACACAGCTGTGTCTCTAAATTCCATAGGAATGCATAGGTGTATGCAGTATTATGCCACTTAAGGCATCCACCGGCTGTTGACTGACCTTGTCGACCATCAGATGAAGCTCCTCTGTGTCTGTGCAGCATGGATTGTTCTGGAGCTGAAGTGGGGGAGATGGAGAAACTTACCCACAGTGTGGAGTTGCTCACTCAGTTAGTGCAAGAACTTTCTAACAAAGTTAATACTTTGTATCAAAGGCAAGACAGTGCGGTTAATGAAACCAATGAATTTGTTCGAACACCATCCTCTCTTCTTACAGCGGGTCAAAGAACTAATTTAGCTGGTGGGTCTAATTCTAATTTACCAGACCTAAATGTAGTTCCATCGGAGGATTCGAATTCCTGGCTTGACATCCCCTCTCTTTTGGCAATCACGCAACCCATGAAGAACACCCTTCCTTTTCTGTTTCATTACTGGCTTATGAAAGAGCCATTACCAAGTATAGGAAGTTGCAACCAGAAAATGTCTACCTTAAAGAAAGTGTTTTGGCCAAATGGATTCCCAAAGGACTTGGACTCTGGAAATTTCATAACCGAGTCAAAGCAGGGACTCCTTTCTATGCTGAACTACTTAATATGTTCGATAGACATGGCTATGAGCTGTTAGAATGTATTATCAAACACAATGTAAAAGAGATAGATGTATCCATCCATGAAGCTAATGGCATATTACAACAAGATTTATTTCCACAACATAGTGGGGAATACAATGACATTTTCAAAAGAGTTGATCGGGAGATTCTGGCTCTGAGGGCTAGAAAAGAAAAAAAGTTCGAAAAGGACCGGATTGCATATGATGAGGAAGGGCGTATCCAAAATCTCCATCTACCAATCAAACAAGTGCAGAGGATGCTACCAACATGGAAGGAGGTGTGTCTACAACTACTGATGCAAAATATGATGACCATGGCTTCCCTTCAGACCAGCATCAGGGGGAGCAGGTATGGAGATCTAAGTGGATAAGAAACCAAAGGGCCAAACAGAACAATGGCCCATACAATGCTTGGAGGGAGAATTTGGGCTGAAATGGCAGCAACAAAGGAGCTTCAACTGGGCACAGTGGCGGAGATGATGATGGTTTATGAGGATACAAACTACAGTGAGAATTTTACGGACAGCTTTACACTCATTCACAACTATTCAGGTGACTCTAAATTGTTGAATTACAGTGATTATGAGTGTACTGTGGAACATGCCGAGTTGATCAGTAAAGGTGAACTGTTTGTACCTTCGGCCCACTTCAAGATTGACTCCCTCCTCATTGATTTGAGATTGTTTCTTTGAAGGCTGCATTTAGGGATGATTTTAGATTGACAGACTGTTTTGTTTGATCATGTTTTAAGTCACAGTAGCACTTTTAACCCACCTTTACCCTTGCCTTTAATTATCTTTAAAAAGATGATTGAGTTGGACTTTAGGTCCCTTATTAAAAACAGAAATAACTATTTTAGCCAAGGTAATTTAAGTCTACAAGAACACAAATTGTTAATGGAACCGGCCAACAATAAAAGGGCAAGGGTGATGAAGCCGGATAAAGGGGGTGGGGTGGTTGCCATGAACAAGGATGACTACTTACACAAAATGATGGGAAACTTAAACAACTATGACCTGTATGAGGAAACTTCTTTAAATTACATTTATTTACTGTATCAGAGAATTGATTTTTTTTCTGCAGGACATGGTTGATACAGGTGAAATCACCGGGGAAGTTCACAAGTTTTTACAAGTTTTACATCCAGTTTGTATCTTTGGGATCCCAAAGATTCACAAATCCACCACCGATCCACCTATGCATCCCATAGTCAGTGCCAGTAAGTCCAAAACCCACCCTCTCGGCATATATGTAAACACATTGCTTAAGGTTGTTTTAAAACCTTTTGGTCACATTTGCCAATATTCTTGGGATTTTTTATTAAAATTGCAGGAGGTTGGATTTTCCAAGAATTGTGTATTTTTAACAGTGGATGTCAAGGAACTATTTAACGTGATACCTCATGAATTGGGGCTTGAGTGGTTCCATTAATTTTTATGTGAACACACTGAATTTAACAATAACAAAGTGAATGTTTTAGTTGCTTGCATGAAAAAATGGTTTTGAAATGCAATTTTGTGTTTTTAGAGGGACAGTACTACTATCAAACTAAAGGGCTAGGTATGGGGGCCTCATGTGTCCTCATTTTCACTAACATTGTTTTATTACAATGTGAAAGAAACATTTTGTTTACCCACTTTGAAGTAAAGCCATGGAGAGTGTATTTGCACTTCCTGGATGACATTTTTATCATTTGGGATTGGCCTTTGGCAGATATACAGGGGTTCATGGAATTTATTAATGTTTCTACCCCCTTTTTGATGTTTTCTCAAACTGCCCATCACAAGTACATTCATTACTTAGATGTCACTATTTCAAAGGACTATGAAAGTGAGAAGTGAGTTAATAACATCTCTAGAAAACCCACTTATAGTAACAGCTTACTTCACTTTGGGATTAACCACCCCTTACATCAAAAACTGGGAATTGTAAAAGGTCAATTCATGAGGGTGGCCAGAATGGTGTCTTCACATTCTCAGTTGATAATGGAATGTGAAAAACTCAAAGATATGGTATTCAATAGTGGTTACCCTGAAACTTTTACCCCCATTTGTGAAGACACTATATGGAAAAGTGATAAAAAGCGTAAAGCAAGTGGCGCCAAAATACAAAAAACAAGAAATCAACCACCACAGTCCACAAGTGCAAATAAATCCAGTCCTTAAGGTACGAAGAAGGTGCTTTATTCAACGATATACAGCAATATAACGCTCAAACCACGTTTTCGTCTTCAACTTTATCAATACACTCACATATGAAAACTAAACCTGTATATATATCCCAAAACTCCCTCCAAGTGAATTAATTATCCAATAAAAACATTTCAGTGATTTAAATGGTTTAAAAGGCAGTGGAAAGCAAGTGAACATTCATTGATTGTTAAAGTGATTGATAACTGGTGTTTGTGCATACTAGCTTCATTTGAGTATTTGTTTAAATGCATAATAAATATATGATTCATTAAAATCATATAAATACATGAGGACAGACCATAGAAATGCACATTTCATATACAATCAAATAAATACATTTAACCTGATAGCACCATCTAGTGGCTACTTTGAGATAATCAAATTTATATGGAAATAAATTAATTTAATAACAGGTACGTGTTTAAGGTAATTTAAAAATACTTAAAATGTGTTAAAATATATAAATATATAGGGGAATGTAATGAATTACAATACATGTGGTAGTATTTGAGTAATTTCATTTGATGATATAACAAAGAAAGTAAGCTTTTAAAAAAACGTTTTTTTAAAAGCTTACTTTCTTTGTTATATCATCAAATGAAATTACTCAAATACTACCACATGTATTGTAATTCATTACATTCTCCTATATATTTATATATTTTAACACATTTTAAGTATTTTTAAATTACCTTAAACACGTACCTGTTATTAAATTAATTTATTTCCATATAAATTTGATTATCTCAAAGTAGCCACTAGATGGTGCTATCAGGTTAAATGTATTTATTTGATTGTATATGAAATGTGCATTTCTATGGTCTGTCCTCATGTATTTATATGATTTTAATGAATCATATATTTATTATGCATTTAAACAAATACTCAAATGAAGCTAGTATGCACAAACACCAGTTATCAATCACTTTAACAATCAATGAATGTTCACTTGCTTTCCACTGCCTTTTAAACCATTTAAATCACTGAAATGTTTTTATTGGATAATTAATTCACTTGGAGGGAGTTTTGGGATATATATACAGGTTTAGTTTTCATATGTGAGTGTATTGATAAAGTTGAAGACGAAAACGTGGTTTGAGCGTTATATTGCTGTATATCGTTGAATAAAGCACCTTCTTCATACCTTAAGGATTGGATTTATTTGCGCTTGTGGACTGTGGTGGTTGATTTCTTGTTTTTTACTATATGGAAAAGGATGAATGGGGACATAGTGCCATTAATATAATTAATTATACCACAGTTCCAGTGGCAAAAAGGAGGGGTAATGTGATTCGATTATGAAAAATCATGTGTTTGTCACTGAGTATTGTAACCAAGCCCCACTTCTTAGAGACATTTTGTGTAAAAACTGGCCTATTTTTCCCCAATTTAAGGATACCAAGGAAAAATTGGATGAGGGTCCCAAGGTGGTGTTTAGGAGGGGGAAGACCATTAAGATTTTTTTAGAAAAAGCCCCCACATACAGTGACTATGGTTGTAGCAACAAGAGAGCAGGCACATACAAATGTGGGCATTGTAGGTATTGTCCTGATATTTTGGAGGGCGATCACATTAGTATAAAAGGGATGTTTATCAAGTCCAGAGGTTTTTGTAATTGTGAGAGTTGTGGGGTTGTATATGCTGCTATCTGTCAATTGTGCCAATGTTTTTACATTGGCAAAACTAAGAGAAAAATCAAAGAACTTATATACGAACACAAAAATGACATTAGAAAGGTGGATTGCAGCGATGCTTTGGCCAAACATCACATGGAGTTCCCTGCCCACTATTTTCACTTTTTTGTACTTGAACAAGTGTTGGAAGACACTAGAGGGGGCCCTTGGAAGAGAACTGCATTGGCAGCTCAGATTGGATGCTACTAACCACCCAGGCTTAAATGAGGGACTGTCTAAGGCTCAAGTCTTATGTGTTATAAACTGGGTTTAGTTTTTATTTTAATTTAATGTTCCTTGACATAATCCACATTATTATTATCATTTTTTTATTTTAAATGCATTACAAGGTTTAGGCACCATTGTGGTTCAGTTTATTATGTACTATGAATTTTTGTGGTGTGTGATTATGTTTTCAATTTATGGTTTCAGTTTGTTTTAACATTTAGCGTGTATTGGTGCTTTAAGAGTTTTTATTAGAGGCAATGATGTATCATGTGATACTGGGGAGGGGTACAAAAGGATGGTGTGTGCTTTTAGCAATTTGATTCTGATGAAGTAACTTGTTTATAAAAGTGCTTAATTCTGGTCTGCATCAAATTTGTTTGCTCCTACATCTGCCTTCGTTTTTTCTTTGGGACTGCTCTGCTGTTTGTGCTTTGAATTTTTGTCTTCAGTGTTTTGGTAATTGTCAGAACAGCTACTTAATAGTGTTAAAAGGCATGCATGTGAGATATTTGAGACACAGCTGTGTTTCTACATTCCATAGGAATGGAGAGGTATATGTAGTATTATGCCACTTAAGGCATCCACCGTCTGTCGACTGACCCTGTCGACCATCAGATGAAGCTCCTCTGTGTCCTTCCGATGCAGGTCATCACAGTGTTGGCAAACAACTGCAGTACAGACATAACAGTGCATCCAACATGTGTTACTCTTTACAGGTCCATTTTTTTATTAAACAATACCAAAAGCAGAAATGTCGGCAAGCCAAGTAACAAAAATCCACGACCAAGAAGCGGAGCAGCAGCAAAATTGTGTGTAAAAACAACGTCTTTTATTTCAAAAAGTCCACAAGCAAACCTAACACAAGCGCTTTCACTCAGACAATTCTGAGCTTTATCAAGTGATGCCATTCCATTTAGCAAAGCACCTTATATATTAAGCCAATCATGTCATTAATTAAAAATACCTGCTAATGATTAAACATTAAAAGAAACATTTACATGTTTAAATATAAATAAAATATATTAAAAACTAACATGCGTCTAAGAATGCTTCTTAAGCTGAAAGTTAATCAGTGTTGAGTATTACAGTTTGTACAAATTCATTAAAAATTAATATATTAAACCATCATCCATAAAATATTATTAAAAGTGTACAAAATAATGCTCTTAAAGTATAGATGTACCTACATTGCCTAAAAGGGAAATGTAGTAATAGAACCCCTCATCCAAAATTCATTTCATTGGGGTCTATGAATAAAATATCTATCACCTTTATTCTCTATTATTATTTAAAATTATCAGTTATTTATTTGTTAATTTAAAAACTTCGCCAAATGTAAGTTGAAAGCCAAGAGTAATTATTGAATTATTAATACATATATCCCAATCAAAATAAATAAATAAATGGATGAAAATCTATAAATTCATTAATTCATTAGTAACATCAGAAGTGGGGTGGCCCTGTGTATTAACTATAGCCTTGCCCTTCTTAACTTGAGCACTGGCTTGATGCTGATGGTCCCATTAAGTCCGGGTGGCCTTCCTGCATCCAACCTTAACTGCCATGATAAACTCACGGTACTCAAGGGTGGATTCCCAATCGCCACCCCTAGTATCCGGCTCAACTTGCTCTAATACTAAAAATTTAATGTTATAGCCTAAACAAAGGAGGGAGTGCTTAAAGAAGGCATTTGTTTCTTTCTTCTTAGCCATGTCATAAAAATGTTCGTAAATCCGTTTCCTAAGTTCCCTTTCGGTCTTCCCCACATAAAAACTTTGGCATGTGGTGCAAAGACCCAAATAAACCACACCTTTAGTGGCACAAGTATAAAAACCTGTGGGATGTACCCTAAACCTCCTTGATGGAATATATACAGATTCTTCATTCAAAATGGCTTGGCATTGGCTACAAGCACCACATTTATATGTGCCTATTCTTGGTTGCTTCACCTTCCTTTTGTTGTCTTGTTTCCTTTCAAAGATTTCTTTGAAGTTAACACCCCTTTTCCTTACAAAACTAGGTCTAGGAGGTAAGAATTCTTTAAATTCTTCATAAAGGGCTAAGACCGGCCAATGGTTAGTAATAGTTTCTTCCATTTCCTTTGAGTTAGAGGAATATGTATATATAAAACTATTCATAGGGTGACCAAGTGTATTAGAAGCTGGTTTTATCACTGCTTCTAGTCCTTTCCCTAAAATAGGTGTATATAGGGTGTTTCTTAGGGAACCTACCTCATCAGCTAAGCTCCTAAATAGTTCCAAAGGGTATCCTCGTTCCAAACATAAAGCTTGTAAAACTTCTACCTCTAATTCAAAATCTTCTTGTGTACTACAAATTCTACAGGCTCTGATGAGTTGCCCTTTAATAATTCCCCTTTTTTGATAAAGAGGGTGTGCACTCCCGCAGTGCAACAATGAGTTAGAGAAGGTGGGTTTGCGGTGCAATTTAGACTGAAAAGTATTCTGGGTATAATCCTTGTACAAGGTAATGTCCAAATAATGTAATTCATGAAAATTAACTGAATGTGTGAATTGTAAGAAACTAGTAGTAGTGTTAATGTATCTAAAAAATTCTCTTAACTCATCTTCTGAACCTCCCCAGAGGATACAAATATCGTCCAAGTATCTTCTGTAAAAGAGGATGTGTTGTTTCCAAGGGGGTATCAAAACAAATATGTGCTCCCATTTGTGTAGTATCACATTGGCATAAAATGAGGCACATGATGCCCCCATGGCTACCCCCTTGCGTTGCCGAAACAATTCACCATTGAAAAAAATGAAATTGTTGTGCAAAACAATTTCCATCAACTCGGTTAATAAATTGGTGAGTTTGTTGGTGAGACTAGTTTCTTTACTGAGAAACTCACTAAACCATTCCAACCCTTCCTTATGGGGAATGCTTAAAAAGAGGTCCTTGATATCTATGGTTATCATTAGTAAATCTGGTGAAAAACAAGAGACAGGAATGTCATGGAGAAAATGCCAAGAATCTTTACAAACGTGGCTAAGCAGGGGCGTAAATTCCTTTGTTAAATGATCAATGAATTTTCCTATAGGCTCAGTCACACCTCCCGCACCTGATACTATGGGTCTTAATCTTAAAGGATGAAGTCCTTTGTGTGTTTTAGGGATCCCAAATATGACCGGTATCTTAGGTTTCTCCACATATAAGTAGTTGTAAACCCTCTCATTAATAACTTGCTGCAATAAAAGGTCTTTCAGATAATAATTTATCTGTGCAAAGGCTATGTTAACCTCAATTCGTGATACCGTGTCATATTGTTCATCATCCTGAAGCATGGTATGGATATGTGCTTCATATTCGCCAGAGAACATGAGTACAACCCCTCCGCCCTTATCCGGTTTAATAATCCTAATATTCTCTTCCTTAAGATAATTAATAAAATCGGTTTCTTGCATAGATAAATTGCACGTAAATGGAGACTTTTTACCTTTAGATATTTTTCTGAAATCATTTTCAACCAATTTTTCAAAGAAAAGAATTATTGGATGGAGTGGGGGGTTAATTAAACTAGTACGGGCCAGGCCTGTGTCTGTAAATTTCTGCCCTTTAAATACCTGGGTCAAATTCAAGCCTCTAGTGAAAAGCTTCAATTCCACCAATGCTTGTATCAAATTCATTGGCTTAGAGTGGACAAACTGTAAACCACGAATGAATACTTCAAATGCACAGTCTTCTAAATCCACATCTGTATAGTTATAGATTATGAAATTATCCTTCTTTAACATAGTGCAATTTCCTTCTATGCTTCCTATGTTATTAATAACTAAATCAGAATCAAAGTTAAAACCACATTCAGGGTCCCCTGTAAATCTAGGGTCATTAGGAATATCAGTGTCATTTAACATCTGGGGATCCATGTTCTGGATGCTTGCCTCTGCCTCCAAACCCCAGTCTTGCCGGGGTTCCGCTGAAAATCCTGGTTGTTATTACCCCTTCTACCATTTTCAGCTAGTCTTTCACTTCTCCTCGGAAGTTCCTCTATTTCCTCTTGAATGTCTTCACCCCTGTCTGTACCACTAATGGGTGTCTTGGTGGAAACCCCTCTGTTGTATCGGTTAGGGGAAGGGTAGGCCACCCCGTCTCTATAGTCTACTAAATCTCTTTCTAACTTTCTTAGCTTCCTGTTGAAAATCTTATCACAAAATACATCAACATTGTCAAACAATTTATCATATTCCAGCTTAAAAGCATTAAAATCTAAATCAGTAGTTAGTTTATTATTCAAAGTATCTAAATCATTCAATAGTGCTTGTGTTTTTAACTCATATTCACAAATCATTAAATTCAGCATCTCCAGTCCTGCCTTGTCAAAAATGTTGCATAACTTATTATAGTAGCTGGTTCCCTGCTGAACATTATTGGGAAATTTAAAGAAGCGTAGTCCTTTTGGAATGCGCTTAACCCTAACACATTCATTGAGGTAGTCTATTTCGAGCTGGGTACTTCTGAGTGAGTATAATTTATCTTTAAATTTTTCCATGTCCTGATCAAAGTTAGAAATATTGCAGGAATTTACAGTACCTTTGGAGAACACAAAGCGTTGACCAGCCCATTTCGAAAAGTTAACATCCTTGTTTCTATATTCTGTTCTGGTGCTGTTAATTCCATTAGTTTTAGGACGTGCACCCACATCTTGCCTCTCGTTGCACTCTTGGCGTTGAATACTATTACAACGTCTTACCCCAGTGCTGGATACATCGTAGGAAGGCAACAGTATGTCTTTAGCGCCTTCAGAATCCGCCATAACTGGGACAGCTTTTTGTGTAGCCCTGGGTGCATGTTGCTGATTGCACGCAAAACCCGGTGAGTCAATATTCGTTGGTTTCAGCAAGGTCGTTAGTTCTTTCAGTGCAACCAATACTTGGTTAAATTCTGCGCGAGTCACAGGAATATCCTTCGTATTGCCTTGCAAAATCTCCGGAGTTTCTGCAGGGTTGAAACTTTCCCCTTCAGTGGTCATGGCTGGAAACAGCAAGAAAACCAAAAGCAGAAATGTCGGCAAGCCAAGTAACAAAAATCCACGACCAAGAAGCGGAGCAGCAGCAAAATTGTGTGTAAAAACAACGTTTTTTATTTCAAAAAGTCCACAAGCAAACCTAACACAAGCACTTTCACTCAGACAATTCTGAGCTTTATCAAGTGATGCCATTCCATTTAGCAAAGCACCTTATATATTAAATTATAAAACAATACCTTATATGCGTTCCTAAAATAACAAAGTTCCTTTATTTCATCTATTATCTTATTCCATTATCCCTCTCTTAAATTTTTACCTTAGATCTTATCCCTAACATGGGAATTTCTTTCATCAAAAGATATTCCTCCTGTCTTTCCTATATCACCCAGTCCCTTACTTTTTTCTTTATTTAAAGTCATGCCTATTATGTTTAAACATTGCTGTACAAAATATATAACTTCTTTCATCCAGACTTTGCTTCTTGTAATCAATGTAATATCATCTGCATGAATAAACATAACTGGACATTTTATCCCTTCATTAGTAATATTAGTACCTTTTATATGCACATTTATATCTCTAACTAAAACATTCATAACTAATGCAAATAATATGCTACTCATAGGGCATCCCTGATGTAACCATTTTTATATCTGTTTCTTTGTTTAAACATCCATACACTAAAATTCTTACTTTATTTTTATTATATGCAGAATAACATTCATTTTAATTTTTTTCACTGATGTTATAATCTTTCATAATTATCCACAAAAGTTCATGTTGTACTGTATCAAATGCTTTATTTAAATCTCCTATTATAATCTTGGTTTCATCATTTCTGTTTATAATATCCACAATTTCCCTTACTAGTAACAATAATTCCTGACATCCTTTTCTCTTTTAACTATACATACTATCTTCCATAATGCATTTCATTTTACTTTCTATTCTATTCTGAATTATATTCATAAAAATCTTATAATCTGCATTGTTCAATACTATCCCCTGGATTCTTAAAAGCCTGCACAGAGTGCAGGAGCTCAAGCAGGCAATATGTCTGCTGTGCAATTCAGGAATAGCCTGCAGGGGCATGCATGAGTGTTCCTGCACTAATCCTGCACGGAACAAGCCCTGGTATGCAAATCACCCCATTTGCAGAAGAAATCTATGCAAATTAGGTGATTTTTTGCTATCCAGGAAGCTTGCAACAGTCCATGCAAGACTAGTGCTATCTGCAGAAATGTACTCGGTTAGTAACTGAGTACTTTTCTGCAAAATCCAAAACGGAGCTGTGACAGCCCCAAATAAAGGCTGTATATCATGTAGTAAGCATACCAATGGCCAAGTATAAGGCCATTGCATTGCAGACAACAACAAAAATACAAAAATTAACTTTTATTTTCTTTTTAGTCGATCTCGACTGTTTAAGTATAGGGCAGCAGCGCACAATCAGGATTGGGGGGAAATAATAAAATAAACCTAAAATAAGCAGTCTAACTAAAATCACTATTCTGCCATGCAAGTCAATGACAGGCAGAAGACAACCTGGCCAGTGAGTAGTGGTTGCTAAGGGGGGAGGCTCAGTGTGAGACATGTAACTATGCATTAGTAGGCAATCCTATGCAAATGAGGGAAGGATAGTGAATCCCAGTTTTCCCCAGCATGTGAGTCAGGTCCCAACAATGTAAGAGTAGGAATAGCTTGGAGCAAGCCTAGGAGTTAGATGACATCATGAGGGTGTGTGTCAGGCATACTGTAAGCGGATTGGAGCCCTGTGGCTCGGGTTTGCTCCTAGCTTAGCACAGCTAAGCTAGGAGGTGTGTCTAAACCTGTCTAGCAGTCTTTACAGAGCCAAAGCGGGTGTGTTTTACAGGAAGAAAAAAGAAGTTAAACTAGGAAATAGCAGCAGTGTGCACATTTGAGCACTGTGTTTGTGCAGTGCACACACGGGCTTAAACAGGAAGGCAATGGGAAGGGAAAACAGCAGTAGGAAGGTAATCAAGGAGAACTAGCTTAGCTGGCAGGTGAAATGTATCAGAATCTGCCAATTACACAGGCAGCAGACCAGCCCAGCCCAGGACACTACTATAAACTATGCAAACACCTTCCCCTCTGGTTTTTCCCACACTCTACACCATCGGTGTAAACAAGCAGGGAACTTTTAACACTCACAGCAGCAAAATGATTGGGGCCGCAATAGCAATCATACAACAACTTGTGGAAGAGGCTGAGGGTGGTGAGGATGTGAATGCTGTCGACCAACCCACAGTGAGGAGATGGAGAAGAGTGTACAGACCCAGGGTAACCTACTAGGGCCTACATGAGCTGGAGATAGTGGAGTGCTATAGGGTGGACTGGGACCTCCTACAGCAAATTTTTGAGCTGTGCTGGCCATGCCTCAAACACAGAACTAACAGAGGGGAACCCATCCCAGTGGATACCAAGGTATGTGTAGGCCTACAAATACTAGCTACAGGTACCTTCCAAAGGTCAACTGGGGATATGATGGGGATTTCATAGGCATCAGCATCCAGGGTACTCCACCAGTTCCTGGATGCCATGTCAGCACATGCCGGTGAGCATGTATATTTCCCCAACACCCCGTGAGGTGTTGGCCAGCAATATGCAACTGTTTCACCAAATAGCAGAATACCCTGAAGTAATGGGTGGTATAGACTGCATGCACATATGCATCAAAGCACTACCTGGTGAGCGGGGCAGGGTCAACATCAACCACAAGGGCTTTCCCTCCATCATCTGCCAGGTCGTGTGCAATGCCCAGGGCATAATAATGAATATGTGTGCTGGCTGCCCAGGAAGCTATCATGATTCCCACATCTGGCATCTGATGCAGCTGTACCAGAGATTTACCAATGGGGACATCCCTGATGGTCACCTAGTGGGGGGATGTTGGATACGCAGTGGAGCCATGGCTGATGATACCCATCAGAAATGCACACACACCCGAACAAGAACTCCATAATGAGACACATGCACAGACCAGAATTATATTAGAGCATGTGTTTGGGATGCTCAAGTCACAGTTCCGGTGCCTGGACACATCTGGTTGAGTCTTGCAGTACTCACCAGCTGCATGTACCCAAATTGTCCTTGTATGTGCCATGCTACACAATTTGATCCTGTGGAAACAGCTGGAGCAGGAACAGAATGGGGAAGAGCTACATAGCCCCCCCCCCACCATTGCCAAGACCTGCACAGGTACAGAATGACTCGGAGGAGGAACAACCTGAGCCTGCCCGAGTAGGCAGAAGGAGGCATGCCCAGTATGCCCTGGCCTTGGCAAAGAGGCAACGCATAGCACATACACTGGCACAGGAGGCACCCAGGGAATAACACCTCTCTCTGACTCTCACATACAGTAAAAGGGATGCCAAACATTACACTACCTGTGCTTAACTATGTGTAGGGAGTGTACTAAGTGCATCTCACATAGGCAGCCCTGCAGCACCACCCTCAATACTGGGACACCCACAAGGTAAGTGACTCACAGATGGGAGGCAGGGGGTTTCACATACCCAACAACAGTCACAGCCAGCAGGACAGGAGTAGACAAATGCAAACAAAGGCTGTGCTATGGCCTCTGAGTGAGGCCTATGGGTAACCTCCCCCCCAGGCCTACACAGACAAACTGCAGCAGGTCAGGCAGTGGGATGTCAATTCAGATGGGTAGGAAGTCAGAAACTAATATGTAGGTAATAAAAAGCTAAGATCTGTAGTACACTGGTATGCCTGTAGTCAGCACGATAGGTAAGCCTACAGAATGAAATGGAGTACCTGACATACCAGTACAGTCCTAGCAAATGTGTACAAGTGTCAGGTGTGCCCCCCATCCTATGTACACATTTAGCACCAGTCAGGTGTGCCCCCCCCATCCTGTGTAGAAATATAGAAACAGTCAGGTGTGCCCCCCCCCATCCTACGTAGACATTTAGCAACAGTCAGGTGTGCCCCCCCATCCTGTGTATAAATGTAGAAATAGTCAGGTGTGCCCCCCCAGCTATGCAGAAATGTAGTAACAGTCAATGCCAAATGATTGATGGATACCTTGCAGAGACAGCATGCAACCTGTAGGTGTACAACACAAAAGTCAGCACTGCAGTACAAACTACCTGCACTCGAGCCACACATTTAATACAGATGGCCATACTGGGCATGCTCACACATTTGGAGACATGAAGGCAATGTCAGTCAACAACACACTGAAAAGTCATACTGGGCATGCTCACACACTTAAACAAATTAAGGCCCTGTCTGCAAACACCAGTGGACCAGACATAACTGGCAGTCACAGATGTTAGTGCAGACACTCCTCAGTATGCAACACACATGCTTTGCACACACAGTGGACAGGAATACAGACATATATCTAAGAACAACACACTATAATAAGCCAAAGGTAGACGTACAAGATGTATGAAAGAGGGTGACTGTAACAAGGAGCCATCCAGGCCTGTCCCACCCAGCACACAGCCAAAGGGCCAAAACCACATGGGAGCCAGATGTCACCCACTACAAATACTAGCCACTGGTATCTGTCAACATTACAGAGTATATGGTGCATGTGCCAGCTGTGCAACATGACTGTACATGGAAGTAGTCATCTAGCAGCTGTATACACATACCTGTGAAATATGACCCAGGTTGTGCCCGCATGTGGCGTGTCAACCCTGAGATGAATGGGTTATGGCCAATACACACACACTGCCCTCCCCAGAGCCCCACTTTGACATGAATGTTGATGTCATCCACTGTGAAATACACCTTTGGGAAAGTTGCAGCTCAGTAATCTCTGTGGCACATTCCATCACTGCGTACTGCTGTAGTGTGATAAACTAGTTAGGTAGGAGTTCTAACCCCAGCCTTGCTAACTGTGTGTGTGTGTGTGTGTGTATGTATGTGTGTGTGTGTGTGTGTGTGTGTGTGTGTGTGTGTGTGTGTGTGTGTGTGTGTGTATGTGTAGACAGCAGTGCTTTTTAGGGTAGTCACAACCCCTACAACTTAAATGCTCTACTTAGGGAAGGTTGCTGATGTCATCCACCAAGGTTGTAACCCAGTAATCTCCATAGCACGTCCTGTAACTATGTACTGCTGTAATGTGATAAAGTAGTTAGGTAGGTGCTCTACTGTACTACTGTAGTGTGATAAAGTAGTGAGGTATGTGTTCTAATCCCAGACATGGCAAGTGTGTGTGTGTGTGTCGGTATAGGGAGCAATGCTTTTTAGGGTAGTCACACTCCCTACAAGTCAAATGCTCAACTTTGGCAGGGCTGCTGATGTCATCCACCTAGAAATACACCTCTGAGAAGGTTGTAGCCCAGTAATCTTGGTAGCACATCCTATAACTGCGTACTGCTGAAGTGTGATAAAGTAGTTAGTTTGTGTTTAATCCCAGACATAGCAAGTGTTTGTGTGTGTGTGTGTGTCTGACTCTGTCTGTGTAGGGAACAATGCTTTTTAGGGTAGTCACACACCCTACAAGTCAAATGGTCAACTTTGGCAAGGTTGCTGATGTCATCCACCTAGAAATACACTTCTGGGAAGGTTGTAGCCCATTAATCTCCCTAGTGCTTGCAATGACTGCGTACTGCTATAGTGTGATTTAGAACTCTGGTAAGGTTCTATTACCACCAATGGCAGGTCTGGATGTTTTGTGTGTGCTTCAATGTCTGTGTAGGGAGCAATGCATTAGAGGCTAGTCACACTCAGTACATTTCAAATGTCCTACTTTGCCAATCCTGCTGATATCATTCATTGTGAAATACACCTTTGGGGAAGGAGTTCTCTAGTAATCCCCATGGTGCTTCCTATAACAGCTCCATGCTGTAGTGTGATATAGACCTCTGTTATGGGGTCAATACCCACATGTCTGTTGTGGATGTTTTGTGTGTGTGTGTGTGTGTGTGTGTGTGTGTGTGTGTGTGTGTGTGTGTGTGTGTGTGTGTGTGTGTGTCACTGACTGTGTAGGGAGCAATGCATTTTAGGCTAGTCACACTCACTACAATTTGAATGTCCTACTTTGGCAATCCTGCTGATGTCCTCCAATGTGATATATACCTTTGTGGAAAGGGTACTCCACTAATCTCTGTGGTGCGTACTATAACTATGCAGTGCTGTAGTGTAATAAACTAGCTAGGTAGAAGTTCTATTCCCAGACATGACAGGTGTGTGTGTGTTTGTAACTCATATCCTGTGTAAGTGTGTGACACCTGGGCCCAATGTGGAGCGGGTTTTGCAAATTTCTTATATGGTGGGCCTAGTATATATCACAATGTCCACCATACAGGGATAACTGATGTGAAATAGCTGAGAGGCTGGGGTGCAAATTCATACACATACATGTGACATTAAGGCCAGGCAATCACAGTTAGCAACCCCAGCAGTACCCAGAGCACACTCTCAACCCATGTCTCATATACGCACACATGCCTAGGCAACAGCCAATATGTGGGTAGTACACTGCATACTGGCCACTGATAGTAACTATGGAGTGATTGTAGTGGGCTACAGAGGGTATGGCACCCTGTCCATCTGTCCAATAGGGACATTCATACAGACAGTGCACCTTACTCATGTTCCCCAATGGGCACCTGCAAACCGGTGGTGCCATCACATGTGACCCACAAAGGACATACCATGCCTGACAACATGCCATGTATGGACCGATGCCACAGACATCAGGGAATGCCATTAGCATGCTGTCTATGTAGGTGCAGGGAAAACCTGCTGTCCATTACCAGTTCCCACCACAGGTGGCCAAGAATGGCACATCTGATGATAATCTGTGTACAACATGGGCCAGACACCCCAGGTACAGTTCCACATGTCACTGTAAATGCATGTGGGCAGTGTGTACATCCCAGACATTGTCCATGTCATGGACTAAGGAACACATACATGGCAAGCGATGCACAGCATTGGCCACACACAATAGTCACCCAGGTGACTGGATGGGGGATACAATACCCACCTGTGTGGACAAATGCAGAAACTACAGCCCTGAGCCACAATGCAGACCAGTGCCTTGTGGCCTGATGCCAAGGTATACCCATCACCTAGCCTTGTATAGCTGTCTGGCACAGTTGACCACCACACACCCATACAGGAATGCACCCATGCATGTCAGTACTGGTACCCTGTGTGTTTGCGTGTGAGTTGTATGATGCGTATGATCACATCCACACTCACTACAACCCCCATTGGTATAGTGAAGCATGCTGTCTGATGTCAGACATGTCCCCATACCCTTTGCCCATATAACCTCCTTATGACCCGTGTGGTGCATGTGATACCTGCACAGTAATGTGTTTTGACAATCACACTAGTGATGAGTTGTAATCCTGGCCCTGCCAAGTGTGTCAATGTGTGTGCATCCCTGTGAGAGTGTGGCTGTATTGATGCTGGCACCTGTTCATGTGGACAGGCACATGTACATCACCTACCGTATAGCTACCATATCCCTGTTGCAGATGTCACTCACCATCACATATATGTTCTGAGGGTTCCACAACAGGTTATCTATGTGGTGCATCCAATAACTGTATAGAACTGTGATAGCACTACATAGTCATCAAGAGTTTGATACCCTGTGCTGGAAGGTGTGTGGCACAATCATGCTTATGCTTTACTCTCTCACCCCTCTCTGACTTGTATTTGCCTCTGTCTGTCTCTCTCACTCCCTCTCTGATGGATATGGAGACCTACACCTGCTATGCTTAGGCAGCAGCATATGTATTTTAAGTGATGCTCATGATCAGCTGATGGCCTCTGCATGAATTGCAGCCCTCCCCTAGCTGATTGCATGCAGAACAGCTGTGGTAACATTCCCATAGCCAATTGCCTGGCGACACTCTCCAATATCTAGGAACATCATATTGGTGTTGGCTCTTTTCATTCACTGTGAGCAGGAACTAGATATGTTGTTTGGTAAACAGCATCTCAGGTGGATTGGGGATTTACATCTAACAACATACACTGTGTAAACAGGGCAACACACAGGAGGGGATGTGCCTGACCTGACTACAGACTGTAAGTGCTGCTATACTGCATTTGGAGTAATGTTGGTTTAACAGTGTGTGTGTGTGTGTGTGTGTGTGTGTGTGTGTGTGTGTGTGTGTGTGTGTGTGTGTGTGGATATGGCTGTCCTACATGTTTCAATACCTGCCATATCATTTCTATGTTTATGAGGAATCCCCATCTGTAGGGTCATCTGCAGACTGGGCAGTGTGTTGTGCCTTTGGTTTTATGTGTTACCCACAGAGCATCTATCTGTGAACTGCAGAAGGTAGTGTGGGAATTGCAGTCTATAGATGGTGAAAGCCATGACAGTTATTGACTTCATATCCCTCATAGGATGGGATCCATACTTATGCACAAACAGCAATTTCACCAAAAGTGAAACTGCTGATCATACATTCGTGAAAGTGCTTTTCATCGAAAAAGCACTTTCGCGAAAGTATGATAAAAAATAGGGGAAATCAGCAGGGAATGGCTGTTGCTGAGATTGGAGTACAGTGGGGATAAGGGAATATTCCCTTTTCCCCACTGTAGTGCGATCTCAGAGTGAGAATATAAAAGTAGGGGGAGTGTGGGGGGCACAGCCCCCCACATGGTGGGAGTGCAGATGGGCTTGCCCCCCTGCATAAATGTTAGTTATGTGTTTTTTGGGTTGTTTTTGTTTATTTTAGGTATTTTAGTGAAAGCGCTTTGTCGGTTAAGAGCACTTTCGCTGAAGTGTGTTTGGTAGATGTGGATTCAGACTATTGAACTTGCGTTCAATAGTAAGAGATAGGACATATGTTGCAACAAACCCTGTCACAACAGTAAATGTATGAGGTTATCACAACAACATGTCAATATTGGCCCTGTATATGTGCTTCCAGCCACAACTCTGTCAACCTTTGTACATATGTCATGCATTAAGAGGTGCATATGTGCTGTAAACCATAATTAGTGTCATCATATCTAATAACAAGTTAGTGAGATATCAGACTGCTACACATGTTATGTACAGTAGGGGTTATATTTGATGACATAACCTGGACACTCTGTGGATGTTTGTGCAGTACTGAAGTCTGTGTACTTATGGCGAATGTCGACAGTGTGTGTATTGTTAATATGTACTTTAGCCTGTGTACAGACTGTGGTAGATATCATTGTTCTAGGTCCTGTCCTATCTGATGTTATATGCTGCTCTACTGTATGTTACCGTATTGGCTTACATGTTTGTAGGGCCATACACACGCATGTCCCATACAACGGACAGCCATCAGACCAAACTGTGTGGCAGCCCAGTATATATAGGGTTAGTCTGTGAGTGGCACATATGAGGATGGTGTCAAACAGATAGTCCACATACTGTAATATTATGCTAGCGTACCATATGTGGCTGTGAATATATGTGTGTGAATGACAGGGAGGATAGAAGAATGTTGAAGATGCAAGGAGTATAGGTGGCGAAGGTGAATGAGTTTAAATACTTGGGGTCAATAGTTCAGAGTAACGGTGAGTGTGGAAGAGAGGTGAAGAAGAGAGTACAGGCAGGATGGAGTGGGTGGAAAAGAATGTCAGGAGTGATTTGTGACAGACGAGTACCTGTAAGAGTGAAAGGGAAGGTCTACAAGAGGGTAGTGAGACCAGCTATGTTATATGGGTTGGAGACAGTGGCATTGACAAAAAGGCAGGAGTTTGAGCTGGATGTGGCAGAATTAAAGATGTTAAGATTTGCACTGGGTGTGACGAGGGTGGACAGGATTAGGAATAAGTATATTAGATGGGTCAGCCCAAGTTGGAAGGTTTGGAGACAAAGCCAGAGAGGCACGACTACATTGGTTTGGACATGTGCTGAGGAGGGATGCTGAGTATATTGCTAAGGATGAAGCTACCAGGTAACAAGAAAAAAGGAAGGCCTAAGATAAGGTTTATGGATGTGGTGAGAGAGGACATGCAGGTGGTTGGTGTGACAGAGCAAGATGTAGAGGACAGGAAGAAATGGAAACAGGTGATCTGCTGTACTGACCCCTAATGAGAACAGTCAAAAGAAGATGATGATTATGACCATATGTGGCTGTGGCTGTGTTTACATTGGTTGTGGTTATACACTTTCACACAGGTGTATCTTACCCTGTGGTGTGACATGCCTGTAGAGCCTGCTATATATGCAGGTACATGTGCATTCCCCCATAGGAGATGTAGGCCAGTGTTAAGCCAGTCTGCCTGTAGCCTGCACAGTGCACTGTTACATGCCTAGCAGCTTAGTGTACTTACCCAGTGAGATGTCGTGTGCAGATACTTGCCAGATGTACTGCTTCTGGGCCTCCCTTAACAGTTATGTATATCAGACAGAGCAGTGGGATGCTGTATAGATGTATGTCAATATCTAGTGGGTAGTATGTGGCCATGGCACCCCTGTACCAGTGGTTATTATGTGTCAGTCCAGACAGGGGGGGGTGAATGCATAACTATGGTGGCAAATGTATACCAGTCGTTATCTGTTATACCCATCTACATGGCTGACAACATCCATATTGTCAGGCATGGTACACATGTTTTGCACTAAGGGGTTCTATGTATACCTCTGGACTGTACAGAGTGTGTGAACCTTCCCAGACTACTGTGTTAGTATAATTGTTCACAGTTGCATTACTCTGTTTATATGGATGTCAGTGTCTAAACAGCTATATGATATGGCATATAGACCTGTAATAGTACACAAATAAAGGTTTTCCTTTTCTGCAAACCTGTGCCTGGTGTTTTCTCCTATGACCTCTCTGTGGGTATATGTTGCAGGCAACAACTGTCATTTGTACGGGTGGCCCATACTGTGTCCAGTTGTTCAGGCGTTAGCTGTAGGTATAGTGGTTGTTCCATATTGTGTGCACCTTCTACATATGTATCTTACTGTACATATCTCTGTGTGTGTATGTGTAGTCACATGTATGTATATATATATATATATATATATATATATATATATATATATATATATATATATATATATATCTGTATATCTGTGTCTGTGTATATGTATCCCGGGGATGTTGATAGCATCCACATTTTACACTTCCTATGGGAGGCAAACTGCACTGCATGATATGTTACCAATACCAGCCTGACATCATACAGGTAGGATGTAGTACTGTTAACATCTTGTGCCCATGCCGTGTCAGGTCCTGGTTATGGGATCTGCAACATTTAGTAGTGTATTGCAGGGTGTACGTGTTTGTCTGTGGGGGGGGGGTATGCCTATTCGTACAAGATGTATATTGTTTGGAGCCTCTCAACCCCATTAACTGTGCATGTGGACATACTTGTTTTTGTAACTCTACCATTGCTATCTACAGATGTATGGCCATATATACCTATATATATATATATATATATATATATATATATATATATATATATATATATATATATATCCGCTTACATATATATATATATATATATATATATATATATATATATATATATATAAAACTATGTCCGTATATATACCTACATAGATATATATCTGCGTACATATATGTAACTTACTGTGTGTAGACACATATATGTGTTGATGTAGGCAATATATGTATATATTTCTAAATATATATATATATATATATATATATATATATATATATATATATATATCTGCATATATAGATATGTTGTATCTGTTTAGATATTAATATATTTATACACACACATACATCTAGATGTTGGTATACATTCTCTGTACTGTTGCATGACTGGACTGGATGTTATGTTTCTGAAAACATCAGAGTTGTGTCTATCTGGCATGGCTTAGTGGTAAATCACTTTATCTATGGTGTGCAGGGTCCTGGATTCGCACCTTAAAGAGGCTGTTTATTTTGTTGCTGGGAGAACACAGGCCATTGCATACAGAGTGATTAAGGCACTTTAAAGCAGTTGTAAGCGGGCTTGCACATGTTTGCGTGGAGGTAAGCACTGCTAGCTTATATAGTTTCTTACTCTCAGTTAGCTTCTAAATTGCTTAATGTGTGTAGGCATTGCTTGCCCCCATGCAAACAGGCTTAAACCCACTTACTGCTGCTTAAAAGTACTTACTCCCACTTACCATCATGCTAATTTCTTTAAAAGAAAAGAAAAAGGGGGTTGAAAGGAAAGTGGTGAAGAAAGGGGCACAAAGAGGGAAAGACAGTAGGGAAAATAGCCAGGGATGTGCAGGAAGGGTGTAGGGAAGGTCCATAGCTTCCCATTTCATCTACAGCAGCAGCTGTGCATATACACTGAATTTGGAGGTAGATTTGGACACTGAAAACCATGGGTGGTGGTGAGGACAACAATAATTCATTGTGATGCCAATTAGACCAGATTGCATGTGTCCAGTGGACACGAGTGCAAAATGGACAGCTATGTATGGGGCAAGATTTTTTTGTGGGAACAGATTGCCCTTTTTCTTTTTTTTTTTTCAGGTGAGAGTGGGATGTTGGGGAGGGGAAGTAGGTATATTTGGGGAGGTAGGTTAAGTAGGTTAACAGACAAGACAAACAAGACACATAATAGGGCGGTATATGACACATGTGGTTGTAAACACCTTGGATGGGGAAGGGTGTTTGGAAGTTGCAAGCCCATGAGCCCCCAAATGGAAACAGTGGGACTGAGGTCCCCACCCATGGGCAGTCACCACTGCACCTTCATGGCCCCAAAGGTGGCTGTGTTGTGGGCTTGGTAGGAGGGGCAGGCTCACCCTCTAATTCTGCCATGCATCCCTCAAGCTGGCGTAGCTGGTCTCAAATCTCCTTGTCAAGCTCCCTACACACCAAGGACATGACCTGATGGTGGGTGACAGGAACCTCTCCGCCCATGCTCCCAGGGGGGGCTGAGCCCCATCCCCTGCGGCGGTTCCACCCGAAGGTGGTGCAAGGCCAATGGAGGAGGAGGTCCCAGGCTGGGCCCCAGATGTGCTGTTGCCCAGTTCCATGGCCAGCTGAGGTGGGACAGGTGGGTCCGCTGGGACTGGCCTTCCCATACAAGCTATGGTGTTGGAGTTTTAAGAAAAATATCAGTTAATAATAGTCAACAGCATTCAGGATTAGTTATAACAGCATGCATAGGTATTCCCATTTACCCAAAACACCAGATTTATAACAGTTGCAGAGCGAGCAGAACATATGTATATATGGGACAACAGTGGCCATTACAACAGCATACAGGTTTCACTGATGGCAACAGGCCACCAATATGGGAGTATTTTAAAATGGCACATGCATAGAACCAAATGTGAATATTTATAAACCAATAGGACATATGTCCCAACAAAAGTTTGGAGTGCACATGTACCCACTGAAGTGTGTAATTAGGTTATCTTTGCACATATGGTGGGGGTGAGGGAGAGAGGTCAATTAACAGCTAATAATCCCTGTAGTTTTCACAACTTTCTTAGTCACTGCAGCGATCTGTCCCTTACATATATTTTTACACTACCCAATGACCTTAGTTTGTACAATGGTATGTTTGTAGATTAGTATATACGTGGACTATGTCTTACGTATAGTCTACACCTCTTACCTGGAACAGCTGCGAAGAAAATCATTGTTAGCACTACTTGACAATTTCTACACATACTCCCAGATTGCATCTTGATGTTATACACATACCTAACAATCTGTTATTGCACACACTCTGGTCAAGGCTTGACAGGATGCAGGTGTTAATGTGACATATTTTGAGAACTGCTGTCATGCACTTTGGGTGAGATGCTACAATGACAGGTTTGTTTTCATATACATTCTCTGACTATGTACAGGTCTGAGTATCAGTTATATGTCAGTAAAAGCTGCCTACATTTCTTGGATCATCACACTGATTTGCCAGGGGAACAGGTTACCAGGCAACAGATGTGGGCCATTTATCTGAACATGCTGGACAGATCAGAACAGTTGAGGGAGTATGACTATGCATACAGCTTACTACCTGAACCTTCTGCCACTGTCTGTAAAGTTGATGGTTATGATTATCCTTACAGCTTACTATCTGAACATTCTAGCAAATTCTGTACAGTTGTTGGGTCTAATTATGCATACAGCTTTCTATCTGAACATTCTCACAAACTCTGTACAGTTGTGGGATATGATTATGCATACAACTTACCACCACTCCCGGGATTCAAATCCCTGCTGTGTTTGGTAAAAATATTAGAGTTGACATCACAGTGCACAGCACTATTGGGGAATTGGTGTGAAGCATTCTAATGTTTTCTGTCTAAGTCTCCCTCAGTTGTACAATATAACTGACATCTTGGGACTTCCAACATTGTTCATAAGTTCATAGGTTCATAGGTTGTACTAGGCTATCGGCCCTAGGGCCTATACAAGCCTAGCCATAAAAATTCCCTGGATATTACTCCCCACAATATTTACTTGCCTGGACCCCTTTCTAGCAGGGTGACTGACATGATCCCCGGGGTGAATTTCCTATCTGCCATCCAATCATCAAGGTTCCTTTTGAAGAGGGCCAAGGAGGCGCTCTGCTTGACATGTATGGGCAGTCTATCCCAGGGTCTGGGGAGTCGCTGGGTCAGGAACCTATCCCTCCAGCATGTTTTTTCATTGTGATGACAAGGTTTAGATCCCTGGAGCATGTGGCTCTTAGGAATTGGGATTTCTTTAAGTGGAGCATGCCCAACAGCTCAGGGTTTGACATGGCCTTGTATGTTAAGCAGAGCTCGCCTCTGAGTAGATGATATGCCACAGAGTATAGCTGGAGTTTTTTTTAGATGGTCAGCATATGGCATCTGCTTTAGGCCTGTTATTCTTTTAGTGAGGTATTTCTGTGGCCTTTCCAGCTGTTGCAGATGTCTTGAGAGGTACATACTAAATGAGGTGTTATACTCTATAATGGGTCTAATGAGGTATGAGTACAGTGGGACAATGACCTCCTTTTTCCTGGATGAAAATCCCTTAGTGATGAGGTGTGCCACATAGAAGGATTTCCTGACTGTTGTGGTGATGTGGTTATCGAAGGTGAGACCACTGTCCACCTGTGTCCCTAAGTCTCTCATCACACTTTCAGTGTTTAGTGTACTGCCACCTATGTGGTAATTCATGGGTACATGTTTTTTTTCCCAAAGGGGATAACTATACATTTCTTGGCTTTAAGCTTGAGCCAATGGCTCTGGCAACAGGCATCTGTTTCTGGAAGGCCCTTTTGTAGAATATCCACATCATTTGGGGATTCAATAATGGTTCCCAGTTTGCAGTCATCGGTGAACTTTGTTAGGCAGAGACCCTTAGTGTTAGCCTGTACTTCAGAGAAGTAGATGCCAAACAAGAGCGGTCCCAGGACTGAACCCTGAGGTACTCCACTTGACACTTGTCTGGACCTGGATTTGGAGTCGGCTACTTTTACAGTCTGGGTTCTGTCAGTAAGCCAGTTGGCACCCCATCGAGTGACGTAGGGATTTATGCCCAGCTTAGTAAGTTTATCTATGATTCCAAAGTGGGAGATGGTGTCAAAAGCCTTGACGAGGTTCATATAGGCTGTGTGGACTGCCTTACCCTCATCCATGGCTCTGGAGACTGATTCAAATAAGTCAATCAGGTTCAGGAGACAAGATCGGCCCTCCACAAACCCAAACTGGGGGGAGTCCAGTGTTTGAAGGTTGCCAATGTATTTGTTTATACGTTCCATGATAATGCATTCCATGCCCTTGCAGATCAGGCTTGTCAGACTGGTGGGACGGTAGTTCCTGTGATCCAAGGTGGATCTCCCCTTTTGGAGTGGGATAACTGTAGCTTTGCGCCGCTCAGTGGGCATGAAGTGTGAGGTGAGGCTATGATTAAACATGACACTTAGCTGAGGTGCCAATTCATTTTGTAGTTCATGTAGTACACAACCCGGGATGTCATCTGGTCCCATGGATGCTGTATTCTTAGCTTTGGAGAGTGCGGTTTCTACCTGTGTGGCCGTGATTACCAGAATTTGGCAATCTTTTGGTATTGAGATGGGCCCTTTAGGGGGTGAGAGGGGGGGTGAAGTTGGCACTAAATCGATCTGCCAGGATATTGGCAATATCCTTGTAATCAGTATATTTAATGCCATTCTGTTGTAGCTCAGATCAGATCTGAGCATTGCCATTTAGATTCTTGACATAATTATAGAATGCCTTGTGGTTGTGTTTGGAATCTTTAGCAATTTTATTTTCGTAACTAGCTTTTGAGGATTTTATGAGGGATCTCAGCTTCTTACTGAGGCTGGTAAGTGAGATTTTGCATCCAGGGATGTTCCTCTTTTCAGCAACCATTTCTTCCTTCTGTTGTATATTGTGTCTATGGCAGGGGACCACCAGATTGGCTTCCTTATTTGGAGGAGAGCATCTTGGTTCTATTTGGGATGGCACAATTCATGCATGAGTGGATGTGCTCGTACAGTGCCTTAGTGTACGATTTAGCAGATGAACTTTTGGATTCCGTCAGCATGGGTGTCATGATGTTTATCACGTCTGACTTCAGTAGCATGAAGTTAGCTTTGGAGAAGTTTTTTATGGAGGTTTCCTTACTGGGGGGTGGGGGTGGGATGTGGATGTCAAGGGTGATTTGCTTATGGTCAGACCTTACCAATGACGGGATGACCACTGGTGTGGAGCATCTGTCTCCCATGTTGGTAATGACCAGATCTAGGATTTTGGAGCCCGTTAGTGGGACAATGGATTAGTTGATCCAGGACGTTAGAATTTATGAATTCCAAGAACCATTAGGAAAAGATGTTGGTACCTGAGTAGTTTTCCCAGTTAATCGCAGTGTAGTTGAAATCACCAAGTATTAGGGTGTTTGGTTGTATCTTAATATTTTCCAGTATGAGTAGAAAGGTGTAGTGAGAATCTTGGGGCATAGTGGGGGATCTGTAGCAAGCTACAATTTGGATTGCAGTCTTACCTAGTGTTAGTTGCAACTGGAGAATTCAGATGCATTATGTTGGACACTTAGCCTGGAGGTGTGAATATCCTTGGTGAATATGGACGCTCCTCCACCTTTAGTGTTTCAGTCTTGGTTTGGTGGCCAAAAAGTGTGGTATTGCAGGGTTGCTCTGTGGAGCCTTGAACCAGGTCTCAGTTAGTGCACAGCTGTCGATGTTCTCCATTTTTAGGAGTGCCTCGAGAGAGTGCATTTTGAGGTTTAGTCTTCTAGCATTGAGTAGCATTACCTTTGCATGCTTGTATCTGTTTTGGTGGTGATTTTGTCCTTTGAAGCTTGCTTAAAAAAGGCACTATAGTGGTGGCAAGAGCTTTAGCCAGTAACCTGAATCCCATGGGTGACAGGTGCAGACCATCTCTGGCAAAGCATCGTGGTTTGTTGATCATGTCTTCTCAGGCAGACAGATACTGGATCCCCTTTGAATGACACCAGAAGCTTAGCCATTTGTTGAAGTCAATCATTTTGTCCTTATACTGTGGTATCATTCTGGGTGAAGGCAGGATGCTACTCAGGGCTAGGGTCATAACTGCCTGGGCCACATGATCATTTAGCTCTTCCATGTCTCTTTTCATGTAGTCCAGGGCGGTACGTCTCAAGTCATTCACTCCAACATGGACAATGACAGAGTCGTATTTGTACTTGCTGTGGAGTGACTTGAGTGCATGCATTATGTGGCGGATCCTGGCACCTGACAGGCAGCTGACTGTAATTGTCTCCTTGTTCAGCCTGGTGAGTGGGACATCAGTGTGCCTGACTATAGAGTCACCTATGACTAAAGTGTTGGGTACATTGTCTTGCCTTAGGGGCTGTTGGGTAGCACACTGGTGTTGTGAGCTATGTGCCACTTTGGTTGTGACTGGTGTTTGCATTTTAGCTTCAGAAGTCCTTGTTGCTTGGGCATGTTAATGTTAAGGGCCTCCACATATGTGGGTTTAGTGCTGCTATGTGTGGGCGTTGATGGTGTGGGTTTTGAAGGGCTATGTGTTGTTTGAGGTATAGTGCAGGTGGTAATCTTCTCCTTTTGACTGTCCAGCACAATCTTGGCTGGAGAGAGCTATGCTTCCAGTTGGCTATAATTTCCTACACATTTTATCTGCTTTCAACAGTGTGGGTAGCACTGCTTAATACAACAGTACTATTTATAGAATGCAACACTAAAACAACATATGACAGCAGAATGTACACAAGCACCCCAGGGGTTATACTTTCATTCACAAGATATTACACCTTTATTTACACACAACCTAAATGACAGTCTTCCTACCATATTGTTTAGTTTATTCAGTACATCCCATACACAATACATTTTATACTGGTACAACACTTTCTAGAACTGTTATATTTATTTGTTATGGAAGTACATGCAAGATTATTACTAACCTGCCTTGCAATGCAGCTTTTGCTACCTAGCAGCATGGGCTTGCTGGTTCGCAACCCGCTCATCTGCAGCTGTCAGGGAAATACAGTGATATTTAGCCATTATCTATCCATAGTATACAGAAGCTAGGCAATCATTATCTATGTAGTAGAATGAGTACTTACTCAGTGCTGGGGCATCAGCCATTTGCCTTGATTCCTGGATCCACTGCTCCAAGAGATTCCCCCCTCCACTGCTTCAGGTCAGAATGGTGATGCTTGACCTGCTCACCAATCCGGGGATACCAGTGGCGCTGGTGAGATCATGGGCGAGACTGTCCCAGGCCTCCTCTTTAGACTGAGAGCCCTGGTACTGGCCCTGCAGTAGTCTCTGCTCATGGTGTTTTACCAGGAGCCATACCATGAATCTGGACTCCTGGATGCCCCAGCTCTGCACTCAAAATCGAGTGCCTTCCCCAACTCCAGCCATTCTGCCTACAGTAGGGAGCTGCAACCAGTTATGGGAAGTACTTGCGCCTGTGGAGTTTTCAATATGCATGATTTCCCACACTCTTCCATGATTGGATGGTTTTGAAAAGGCTAAGCTATGGGCACACCTGCTTTCCTAATGCTGGCATTGCTTAAAGGGATATACCACTGGGCAGATTGAGGTAGCCAGCCTACACATTGCTTACACCAACTAAGCTCAGCTGTGCAATGCGTAGCATTGCTTCATATTTCATTTGCATTATATTTTCCTTTTGGTATTGATTTATTATTTGTTACATGTTATATATGTGTCTGGTATCCGTGCTTCATGTGTACGTACACTGTATGGGGTCATGGGAACTTCAACACTTTATTACAAGAACACCTCACATCTGGCCTTACTGCAGTACTCCATTTCACATATTTATGTTATGTAGCGGGTTATACAACATCACACTGTACATAGATTCCTTTCACATGTTCAGTTTGATTTTCCTATGGTGAAGATTTGTTTGTTGAAACCTCAATCTTATGTACTGCTCTGATGAATTAGTGTTCAACTACTGTGACTGTAGTGTACAGGGTTCTGCGTCTGAGGCTTCTAGAGGCTGTTTATTTTGTTGTTGGGCAGAACATGGGCCATTGGATACAGAGTGATTAAGGCACTTTAAAGCAGTTGTAAGCTGGTTTGCATGGATTTGCGTGACGGTAAGCACTGCTAACCTGCCGTTGCATCTGCTTACACAGTGTTAACTTTAGAATTGCTTAACCAGTGTGGGCATTGCTTACTGCCATGCAAACGGGCTTAAGCCCGCTTACTAGTGCTTAAATATGCTTACTACTGCTTATTTGTGCTTAAACTTGCTTACTAGTGCCTTATTCATTATGACAGTGACACTTCACATGTCCATTTCCTGCAGTACTCCAGTTCGGAAATATATGTTATTTAGTGGGTTTTGCAATAAAAATATTGGTCATAACGTGCTTTGCCATGGAAAATGGAATGTGCTGCAGTGGGACTCAAACCATGAATGCTTGCTCATAAGGCGAGTGTTCTGCCCACTACACTATTGCTATGCAGCTTCATTTGCATATATCT
Source organism: Protopterus annectens (assembly GCF_019279795.1). NCBI lineage: Eukaryota > Metazoa > Chordata > Ceratodontiformes > Protopteridae > Protopterus > Protopterus annectens. Next base: position 172,065,384 of record NC_056740.1, on the reverse strand, counting down.
TCCTTGTTATTCTCTTCAGCCTTTTCAGCTGCTTTAACCATAGCTAAGCGATGGGCACACCTGCACACCTACGTTTAACTTTAATCGGATATTTAAAAAAAAAAGGGGTTTCTTCATTTTATTTTTATGTACTGTTACTGTTGTACACATAGGAGACTGTTGGTGGGTATATGCAGACACCTATGAGCAGTCTCGTTCATTCCTTACCTCTTTTTCCTATTCTACATTGCAGGGGCATGTTTATTCTGACAGCTCTGCTCTCAGACATGCCCTCTGCACTTGTACACACTCCGTGTAAGCCTAGGAGCTCGGGCAGTGTGCCTTTTTAATATGCATGATGTGCTGCCATCCTGTTTCTAGATGGGCACTTCTGCGCAGAACTAAGCTAGTCCTGTACAGAGGTTTAGTAAATCCAGGGGTATAGGTCTCCAATTTTCAATTTTATTTGTATCTTCCTTTCTCATACAAATTTAAGTATATCACTGCATAAATATTTATACATAACACCTTCATTTAACCACTCATTCATAATTTTTGAGATGTGATTTTTCTGCCAATTCATAAAATTCTTATAAAATTGGTATCCTATTCCATCTGGCCCTGAAACTGACTGTAAATGAACTTGTCCAAGTACTGTATCTAATCATAGAAGAAACTCTCATTTTCCAACTCTTGTTCTGTTATTTTTTTTAAACGTGCCATTCTTTTTTGTACTTTCTATCTTGAAACATTTTCATTACATAATGTTTTACGATATTCATACTTTATTCTTGAGATTTTCTCACCCCTCTTCTATCATTTTTCATTTTTCGCATTATGCTAGTATTTTCTTTAACAATGCTACTCAAATAAGTTGATACCTCTTCTCTTTTACCTTGAAAGTAATATCTTTGCTTAATTAATAATTATTTTTCTCTTGATTCTTTTCATAAATTCTCCATTTCATCACATAATATTCTCTACCATTCCTTTCCAAATCTGTAAAGCATCTATACGCATTGTGTTATAATAAGAAGTTATGTACCTACCATAATGTTCCATGTTAGTTGTCTTCCTCTCGCCTTCTTTCTTGCTGGTTGGGTTCGGAGCCGATCCTCGGCTCTGACTCGGCCATCTTCAAAAGCTTGGGAGCTGCTTACTGGCTCGAGGCCCCATATATCCCATGATGCCTGGCACTAGATACCCAGATCTTGTTTGGTAACCTAACTACAGACATAATAACAACAATTATAATAATACAGTAAATTTAGCAGGATACAGGAACCTACTGGAGAGACTGATAGAAGTAATAGCCAGAGAAGACTCAGCCAGTGATCAACAAACCTAAGGAACTCTTCTCGGTCTACTAGGATAGGGGGGTGGAGTGTTGGACGCAAGAAAGAAGGCAAGAAGAAGACAACTAACATGGAACGTTATGGTAGGTACATAACTTCTTAATGTTAAGTTGTCTATCTCACCTTCATTCTTTCTGGTTGGGACAGCGTCCCTAGCACCTCAACCCTGGATGGCTCATCGGAACAGACTCTTCAGAACAGTGGAACCAAAATCAGCTCTGCTTCTGGAAGCCTCATCCAGTTTATAATGTGAAATGAAGGTATGTGGATTAGCCCATGTAGCTGCCATGCAAATAGTTTCCATTGGCAATCTGGCCTGAAAAGCCACAGAAGTAGCTAGAGCTCTGGTGGAGTGACCTTTGGGTTTAGCAGGAAGCTCTTTATTTCTGAACTGATATATATATAAAGGTAATAGTAGAAGTCAACCACATAGATAAGGTGACTTTTGACACCGGTATGCCTTGTTTTCCCTCAGCGTAAGACAGGAACAACTGATCTGATTTTCTGATTTGCCTGGTTCTATGCAAGTAAAAGCGTAATTGTCTATGGACATCCAGCTGATGTAACATGTATTCTGCCTTGTTGGAATAATTTGGAAAAAACACAGGTAGTTCAATGGACTGACTCAAATTATAATCAGAAGTAACCTTTGGAAGAAAGGAAGGGTTAGTCCGAAGAGAAACTCTATCATTGTGAAAAACTAGGTAAGGAGGACGAACACAAAGAGCCTGAAGTTCAGAAACTCTTCTGGCTGATGTAACTGCGACCAGAAGGGTTTTCCAAAAAAGAAACTTCAAGGAATAGGAAGCTGCCGGTTCAAAGGGGGGCAGTATCAGGGAAGCTAGAATCAAATTCAGATACCACAGAGGCGGGGGATCTCTTACTGGGAGCCTGAGTAGAGTGGTCCCTTTAAGAAAGGCTTTACAAAGCTTATGGGACATGATGCTGGAATCAGATAGGCCCGTATGAAAGTTTGAAATTGCAGCTAGCTGAACTCTAGTCATGGCAGAAGAGGAACCTGTTCGAAAAAGTTCTGCTATAAATTCTAAAATATGGTGCACAGGGGCTGAAAAGGGATCTATCTTCCTGTTCTCTGCTCATAAGGAAAAACGTTTCCACTTGCTAGCATACGTTTTCCTAGTGGTCGACTTATGCGAGGATAAGATGATTTCATGCACCGAATGAGAGATGTTGGGAAGCCTGACTAAGGTCGGAAGTAGAGAAACCAAGCAGTGAGCTGGAGAGATTGAAGAGTGCAGCCCGCCCGATTGATGGATCAGGAGTTCTAGAATTGGGTCCAGGGTCCAGGGCTGCTCCAGAAGGTGATGTTGCAGGAAATTTGTCGAGGCCAGTAAGGGGCAATGAGGATCATCTTGCATCCCAATGTGGTAGCTTTCTGAATTAGTTTGGGAATCAGGGGAAATGGAGGGAATGCATAAAGAAGTCCCTGGTGCCAATCGTGAACTAGAGCGTCTCTGGGGAGGTGTCCGGGGAGAGGAAGGAGAGAGAAGAAATTGTCACACTTGCTGTTGAAGGGGGTGGCAAAAAGGTTGCAGCAAGGCTGACCCCATTTGTGGAAGATTTTGTCCACCACAGTCTGATTGAGAGACCACTCATGAGGCATAAGAATTGCTCTGCTCAGCCTGTCTGCTATAACATTGGACTTCCCAGGGATGTGCACTGTTATCAGAAGCCATTGGGAAGAGATCACCCACTTCCAAAGTCTGAGTGCTTCTCGACAGAAGGGGTACGACTCGGTTCCGCCCTGCTTGTTGATGTACCATACCACTGACATATTGTCTGTTTGAATTGCAATGGTCCCGGTGGGAAGAGAGTTCTGAAGAGCTTGCAACGCTAAAAGCATGGCTCTCATCTCCAAGACATTGATATGCAGATGGTACTCATGAGGCTGAAGGTGCCTTGGACTGTTCTGCCCTGAAAATGCCCCACCACCCGATCAGGGAGGCGTCCGTGGTCACCGTAGCTACTGGAGGAGGAAAAATGAATGGTCTGCCCTGGTGTAATGATGGGGAAACCATCCACCAAACAAGTTGGTTTTTGCATGACTGTGTGATCATTATCATGTGAGACATTGGGAGTTGCTGAAAGGACCATTGTGTGAACAACATCCACTGTAGAATCCTCATGTGAAAACGTGCAAGGATAACTAGTATTATAGCCGCTGCCATGACACCCAATGTTTTTAGGACAAATCTGGCCTGAATCTTTTTGCAGCCTAATAAGACCTGCACATGTCGTCGAATGGCTAACACTCTGTCTGCTGGGAGAGTCACTGACATGGCCTTTGTGTTTAAATTTGCGCCTATAAAGTTGATAGATTGACAAGGCGACAATGCAGACTTTTCAAAATTTATTGTGATGCCTAGAGTAGAGCATGTTTGGATGGTGTAGTCTCTGGCTTGCAGCAGGTGAAGCCTGGTGGTTGCAGTAAGGAGCCAGTCGTCTAAATATGGAAACACCTGGAATCCTTGCCATCTCAAGTGAGCGGTGACTACTGCCAAACATTTGGTGAACACCCTGGGGGCTGTGGTGAGACCAAAGGGCAGTGCTCTGAACTGATAATGACTGGCTCCCAGCCAGAAGGGGAGGAATCTTATGGAGCGTCTATGCATTTTGATATGGTAGTACGCGTCCTGAAGATCTATGGAGCACATCCAATTGTCCTGACCCAGAAAGGGTAAAATGGACTGTAGTGTGACCATCCGGAACTTCGTTCTTTGAACAGACCTGTTTAGTCTGCTGAGATCCAGAATGGGTCTCCAGTCCCCTGTCTTTTTTGGTACCAAAAAGAACCTTGAGTAAGTTGCGGATCCTTGTTGGTCTGCTCGGACTGACTGGATGGCTCTTTTTCTTAGCAGTTCTGAAATTTCTTGAACTGCTTGATCCCTTAGATTGGGTGGAACATCTGGAAGTGATTTGTTGGAAAAGAGTGGAGTGCGAAATAAGGGAATTTTGTAGCCTTCGGATATGATAGAAAGTACCCATTTGTCTTGTGTTATACTTTGCCAGTCTTTTGGGTACAGCTATAATCTTCCCCCGACTGCCTCCAAAGGTGGACAGTCAGGCAGCACTTCAGGGATACTGGAAGGGCTTGTCAGAGAAGGATTCTCTTTGGCCCTGATTTTGCAGACCCCCCCCCCCCTGCCCCTAGGGTGGTGTCTATTGTTGTTCCCTCCTCTGCCCCTGGAGGGGAACTTTCCACGTGTGTCAGGCACGGCTCCCTGGGATTTCCGGAACCACATCTTCCCACTCTTCTGACCCTTGGGATATGGTCTTGAAGGAGTGGAAAAACAGACTCCAATGGCAGAGAGAGTCTTGTCTTTCTGCTCACACCTGGTAAGGGTATCCTTCACCTGTGATTCAAACAGAGCAGAACCATCAAAGGGGGTGTTGGTGAAAGACGTCTTGAAGGGTTCCGCAAAGTTGCATAACTGCATCCAAGCGTGTCTCCTCAAAGCCACACCTGTGCCTGCGGCCCTACTCGCTCCATCTGCTGCATAAGAGATGAGCTACATGGAGGAGTTTACTACAGAATTTAGAGTTGCCAGCTGGGAGGCAATCTTAGCCTGAGCCCCCGCAGCTGATGGCTCTTGAAGGGTACCTCCTAGCTCTTTAAGGAGATCCCTTTGAAGGCGGGTAAATGACACAAATAGTTCAGAGACCTCATAGAAAAGGTCGCTGAGGAAAACATCCACTTCCCATATCTGTCCATCATCCCAGATTCCTTATTAGGGGGATGGACAGATGAAGAAGTTTCAGCCAACTCCTTTTTAGTGGCCACTGTTACCACCATGGCATCCACAGGAACACCCTTGGTCAGAAATTGCTTGTCTTGAGGGGCAGTGATGAATTTTGTGGGCCTACAGGAAGATGGTTCCATTGAGTCTGGAGCTGACCATGCCTTTTGAGCCACCACCAACATCAGTGGATTGAAAGGTGGGGACACCCAGGAGGTGGAGGGTTGGGAACCAAACACGTCCAGGAATACCGACTCATCCTCGGAAGGGTTAAGGGTAGTCCAGTTCCCCCTCTGCCTAAGGATTTCAAGGATGCCCGAGAAGGAGACGTCCTCAAAGGGGGATCTCAGGGACCCTTCCGACACCTCCAAGTCAGTATCTGAAGTGACAGACTCAGGGGAGTCAACATGCTTCCTCTTGCATTTCCTCTTTCGAGGGGGCTCCTCTGAATGAATGGGGGAGGCCTCGGAAGAGGAAGATACACCCAATGGGGTGCCCTGGTGTGCTTGTTCCCCACGCTTGGGGTCTGGAGGAGGGGCAGAGGCAGGAGCAGGCACCATGGGGGGAGGAGCCGATGAGGCTGACCTTGAGGCTGACTCAGATGCCAGCACACTCCTCATGACCTCGAAGGTGCCCCTTCCCGATACCAGAGAAGGCTCCGGCTCTGAAGAGACTGGAATCCTTCTCAGCACCGAGATAGATGGCTCCGAAGCCTATGTAGGAGCCGAACTCACCTGCACTTAAGCTCCGAGAGGGAGAACGGGGTCGGACAAGGGTCCAATGCCACTCGCCCCCTCAGAGCCGACGAGGGAGTCCCGGCGTCCAGCTCCCTCCAAGGATGGCACCATGGAAGAGATCGGAGCTGACAATGGAACCGAAAGGGGAGGTATTGGCGCTGATGGACCCACGGTTCCAGCCACAGCATGCTCCGGCTCCGAAGTCAAGGGATGAGTCGAAGAAGGAACTATCTGAAAAACAGGTAGAGCCAAGCCCTGATGATGGGGCTGGATAGCATTTTTGCCAGGGCCTGCGACTTTAAAAGCCTGCTCACCACTCTCTCCAAATCATGGTCAGATAACCTAAACAACCAAGAAGAGTGGGACCGATGACTATGCTCAGATTGCAGTAAGGGTGACCCTGGAGCCAAGTGTATCGACTCCAAGGATGGTGACCTGGAGCATTTTCGACTCCCCTGATGGTTCTGACGGAAGAGTCAGGGCCGACTGGGAGATAGGTACTTCGACGTTGACGTAGAGATAAGTGCTTCAGTTCCAGCCGGAACCGAAGTTAAATCAGAAGCCATACTCGGCGACAGCTCCGAGCTGGGAGCCAATGGCTTTGATGGCCTAGAAGGTTTCACTGACTGAGTCTTGGCTGGTGATCCTTCAGGTTTAAGCAAACCCCTAAGGATAAGCTTATTCTTACACGCCTGCAGGACTCTTGGACTAAAGGCATGACACACCGAACAAGAGTCCTGCAGGTGTAGGGAGCCCAAGCAATAAACACAAGAAGTGTGACCATCTGTCAGAGACATTTTCTGACAGCATGAGTCACACTTCTTGAATCCCAACACTTTTGTGTATTTAGACATTCCTGTGAAGGAAAATCAATTACAAAGAACAAGTATAAAGGAGAGTAGGTAACTGGAAAAAAATATACATAAACCACACAAGTTACCACACACTAACAGCACACACACACACACACACACACACACACACTATATAATATAAGACCTAAAACTACCACAATTTCTAATGAACTTTGTCTACCTTAAAAAATAAAACAATGATAAGCCTCTAACTAAAACGGCTTACTTTGAAAAGGTAAATGGGAGTGGGGGAGGGAGAGGAAAAATCTCTAAGGAGAAAACAAGTTTTTAAGGGGGGGGAACACTAACAAACTACCATAGAACCTACTAAACTATGACAATAAGCATATATTCAATAAAGTACAAAAAAGTCCTAAATATAGTGAATAAAGAGAAAATATATGACCTGAGCCAGTAAACGCAACCTCGTAGCAGAAGCGGCAAATGAGATCTGGGTATCTAGTGCCAGGCATCATGGGATATAGGGGGGCCTCGAGCCAGTAAGCAGCTCTCGAGCTTTTGAAGATGGCCAGAAAGAATGAAGGCGAGATAGACAACTTAACATTTAGTTTTCTTACATCTGATGGCCATTCTAAATATTATAGACCAGTTTTTTTAACAAAGTCTAATGGAAATGCAATCTTTCCATAACTGCATACTTATTTTCTTTTCACTTTCATCTCATAATTTCTCATTTATTCTTTTTCATCCCATAATTTCCCATTTATTCTTTTTATTCATTTCCCCAGTCTAATGCACTACTTATTTTTCTGTATCCCTATCAATTTGGCTCAGTGACTTGAAAAGCCTCTTACATGTGTCTCTCACTTAGCTTATATCTAAACTTTGTGATATAATAATCTGCTGCAGTCTTTTATACACCCTGCCTGTATGTCCACAAATTATTATTCCAGATCTTTAAATTGCCAAATTTTATAACTTCAAAAATTTTCCTAACATCATTTCATCTCTTAATTTTTCTTCTCAAATTACAATTAAAATTTCATGCTAATGTAATATTCATATTAATTTCTACATAATGAATAATACTGCAGTATATATTTTCTATTTCTTTACTTTACTTGTATCACATGTAGACAATGCTTTAATTCTATATACTTGATTATGCCATCTGAGATCTACAATAGTTAATCTTCCCATTACTACCAATGTTATATTCAGTATTTTCATGGACTTCTTACAAAGTGCAACTTTGCCAGAACAGAGTTCTTTTCCTAGGTTCCCATTGCATTGCCACTCCAAAGCTTCTTTATTTGTAATCTCTCTTCTTTTGTCAAAAATCTTAGATATTCCAATGTTATTATGTCAACATCACACTTACTATATGAATTTAGGATACTTATTCTTCTGCTTATATTTTAACACTATTTATATTTATTGAGAGAAGTTTAAAATTGTCATCGTGTCCATGTTGTAGCTTAACAGAAATGATAGAAATTTTAGAGTATTTATCTCATTTTTATTATCCATTTCTATTCTTTTTCTCTTTTACTCTTATCCCTTTTAACTTTCTTTTTCTGTTTTTTTTTACTCTTTTTCCAATTGATTTCTTTATGTCTTAATACATTTTACTGTTTTCCAGTTGATATCCCCCTTACCACTTATTTCAGAACCTTCTTCAATAATATCTTCTGTTTTATTTTCCTCTTTATCCCTATCTTTATTTTTACCCTGATCTTGCTTCCCTATTTCCTCTTTATCTTTTACTAGGACTGTTTCTTCTCTCCATATATTATCCTCACTTTTGTTTATTTCTTCTTCATCCTTTTTCTCCAGATTACAACCCAACCATGAACACGCAATGTTGTTACATTTATAACATTTCAATCCACACTTGTTTTGTATAATGACCTGTTTCCCCACAAATATAAAATTCTCTGTTATCACAGTTACTTATCAAATGATCATGTTTTCCACAGGAAAAAAAGTATGCTGCTAGTCTGTTGTTTTGTTTATGCTAGGGATATGAACAATTGTTTCTTTCTTCCTTTTCAGTACAATATGACAGTCTCCTCAACTAGATCACAATCCTCTGTTATCACAGACTTTGCTGATGTCCATAATGTCTTTAAAAAGTTTGTTTAAATGTCAATTTAAAGTATTTTTTCAACTTCAGTTCAAAATTAAACATCTATTGTCTCTTTTGTTTCTCTGTGAAATGCTTTAACCACATAAGAGTCCCATGGATTATAATTATTTTTTTTTCTTCATACTCCCCTAAAAAGCATTTCAGAATAGAACCATTCTCAGAAATAATGTCACAAAATATCTCTTAACGAATAAGAATAAAATCTCTTAGCTCATGAGCCTTCACCCCCAATGGGACCATAAAATTATCCCAAATGTCATACCTATCCATTTCTTTTTCTTCCTTGTTCTGAATTCTTACCATACATTCCCTTTGGTTTTTGACATTTCCTTTCCTCTGTTCTTTTCCTCTGTTCCTTCCCTCTCAACCCTATAAGGGCCCATGACCATACCAGAATAATGTAGAGTCCCTGAAATCACAAACACTCAGGTTAAAACAGCCCTCTCCAAAGCCAAAAATACAGCATCAGTGGGAATGGATGGTGTCCCAGGCTGCATCCTACACAAGCTCAAAGATGAACTAACCCCTCACCTAAACACACTGTTTGAACTCAGCCTCTCCTCAGGCTACATACCCATAGAGTGGCACACAGCAATATTTATTCTGCTCCACAAAGGTGGAGCCACAACAGACCCCAGGAACTATTGCCCTATAAGCCTGACTAGCTTGGTCTGCAAGGCTATGGAGTGCATCATCATGGAACTCATTAACAGGGACATTGGGAACCTCCAAACACTGGGCCCTACCCAGTTTGGCTTTGTTAAGGGCAGATCATGCCTCCTATACCTGGTGGACTTCCTTGAGACAGTAACCAAGGCTATAGACAAGGGAAAGGTGGTACACACAGCCTACCTAGACCTCGCTAAGGCCTTCAACACCATTCCCCATTCTGGTATTATAGACAAGCTCACCAGCCTGAAAATAAACCCCTACATCACAAGATGGGTTACCAACTGGCTCACAGACAGAACCCACATGGTGAGAGGTGTGGGAGCTAAGTCCATCTCTAAACCGGTTACAAGTGGTGTTCCCCAGGGCACAGTCCTAGGACCCCTCCTATTTGGCATATACTTCTCAGAGGTACAGACAAGCACAGGAGGACTATGGCTGACCAAGTTCGCAGACGACTGCAAACTAGGGGCTATAATTGACTCTCCGGCTGACACAGACATCCTCCAAAAGGGTCTCACTGAGATGGATACCTGGTGTCAAAATCATGGCCTCAAGCTAAATGCCAAAAAGTGCATAGTCATCCCCTTTGGAAAAAAACAAAGTACCCACAAACTACCACATAGGTGGTAGTCCCCTAAATATAGAAGATGTAATAAAGGATCTGGGGACCCAAGAAGATAGTAATCTCACCTTTGAAAATTTCATTGCCAAAGTGGTTAGAAAATCCTTCTACGTGGCCCACCTAATTACAAAAGTGTTCACATCCAGATCAAAAGAGGTCATTGTGCCCCTCTACTCATCACTCATCAGACCCATCTTAGAGTACAACGCCCCATTTGGGATGTACCTTAAAAGACACCTGCAACAGCTGGAAAGACCACAGAAGTACCTCACCAAGAGGATCAATGGCTTCAAACAGATGCCCTATGCAGCTCAACTGAAGAAACTCCAGTTGCACTCGGTTGCATACCGCCTACACAGAGGTGATCTCTGCCTGACATACAAGGCCATGACTAACCCAGAATTGATGGACATGCTCCACCTAAAGAAAACCTTATCCCCTCGAGCCACACATGCTAGGGATCTAAACCTCATCACAACAATAAGTAGGACGTGCAGGAGGGATAGATTCCTGTCCCAGAGACTTCCCATGCTTTGGAACAAGATCCCAATCTACATTAGGCAGAGCTCCTCACTAACACTCTTCAAAAGAAACCTTGACGAGTGGATGGGAAACAGAAAGTTTACCTCGGAGATCACTTCAGTGGCTCTGCTGGACAGAAGCACAGGGAACTAATCTAAGGGGGTGGCAAAAGTCAACACATTCTGGCTAGGCTTATCAATGCCTTCAGGCAGATAGCCTAGTACCCACCTATGAACCTATGAACCTTCATCTCTTATCACTTTCCCTGCGGATTCCTTAACAGGCTTGGTATATGATTTCTTTTTCTGCTAATCTTTTAAAATGGCTTCTGATTCCTCCAGATGGATTTTGTCCATAATTTCACCTCAGCAAACATTTTTTCCACTCTCTGGCTTGCTCTGCAATAACAATTCCCCCAAAATATCATCCGGCGGCCTTCCTGACTAGAGTATTGTAATAAAACATCTATTGTTGTTTTAAATGTTTGCTTCTGATGAAACAAATTTTGAAAAAACAGCTACTCAGAATCCTGTACACTCTCAATCACTGCATTAGCATTCGCCTCTGTGCTATCTGCCATCTTGGATCTCCTGGAGTGTTATTCTCCCAGCCACCACTACACTAGGATCAGAACAAGCACTCTCCTAATGAGTAGGGGTCCATTATTTATATAAAATAATAATAAAATCGTAAAATCCAAAGCATATACAGGAGCAAAAAGGCAGTCCACCAATGCAAAAGTGACTAATACAGTTCCAAATAGTAAGCACTTTCACCCTAAGGCTTCATCAGTCTGATGAAGCCTCAGGGTGAAAGCGCTTACTATTTGTTCGAATAAAAGGTTTTATTTGTACCTGTACCTGTCATTGAATTCGCTCTGGCATTTTGGAACTGTATTAGTCACTTTCACATTGGTGGACTGCCTTTTTGCTCCTGTATATGCTTTGGATTTTGCAATTTTATTATATTGGTTCTGTTACCACAGGAGCAGCCTTCCTGTTGTGGTTTTTGCTAGTTCTTATATAAAATAATAACACTTATTTACAAAGTATTTACATATTTGCAAATATTTACAAATGTACAAATATATATATATGTATATATATATATATATATATATATATATATATATATCTTAGATTATTGAAAGTACACAACACTGAAATTTAAAAGAATGAGAAAAAAAAAAAACACTGAAACCTAAAAAATCATGAACCTGCACATAACAAAAACAATCAACACCGAAACCAGCTTCCTACATCTAATACTCAGCAGAAATACACGTATGTCCCTTTACACTAACCTCCAATTTATGGCAACTACTATGGCAAACGCAAAACAGTTTTCAACAGACAATTGCTGAAATGAAAGACAAAAGATCCCCACTATTAACCTCCAATACAAGCTTTTTTCAAGCTTTAGCAGGAAAGCAATCTTCCTGTGCCCCCCACACCCCTGCAACTTATATATAAATATATATATATATATATATATATATATATATATATATATATATATATATATATATATATACCAACTCTGAGATGCACTACAGTGGGGAAAAGGATGAATTTCCCAATCCATACTGTACAGCGATGTCCATTCAGATGTTTCCTGGTCTCAAAAAACAAACTGGTATATAACATCCACAGCTATTTTTCGAGTCTATGCTCTTAGATTTTGTACATGCTCATCCTTTTCAGCTTTCATTGCTTTGATCTAATTCGGTTAAACTTTGGTGTTGTGTACTTTCAATAATCTATTAGGGATCCATGCATATATATATATGTATTTGGGAATGGGACTAATGCTCAATGACACATGTCCGTGAATCATAAATGGTCGAGCACATTTTCGAGAAAGTGCCTTTTCACCGTAAAAAGCACTTTTGTGAAACTGTACTGAACAAAAAAATGAGGCAATGTCTGTTGCTGAGATCATGGCACAGTGGGAATAAGGGAATATTCCCTTTTCCCCACTGCAGTGCAATCTTGGAGTGAGAATATAAAAGTAGGGGGGTGAGGAGGATGCAGGGGGGATTGTTGTTGTTTTTTTAAAGTTGTTAGGTGTTTTTTACTTGAGTTTTGTGAAAGTGCTTTTTTGATGAAAAAGCACTTTCGTGAAACTGTGCTCGGCCATTTCTGATTCATGGAAATGTGTCGTTGAGCATTAGTCCTAGATCCATATATTTATACACAAATATGTTTACACAGTCATACTAAATTTTCATCCCTGTTAGACCCCAACTCCTTTTTCTATAACCATTATTTCATTTTACTTAATATTGTTGCTAAAATCCATTTACCATTAAAACATGATTTTATTTATTCCTTCATTCTTTATAATTCACATAACATAACATTTTATCTATTCTTTTAACATACACTTATTTTTATTTTTATCATATCCATGTTTATTTTATCCACTTCTTTTATATCTTCAACAAATCTTCTTTACATAGTTTTTCTATAACTTTGTTACTATTTAACATTTCAAAAATTCATGTTCCTTAGTTTCTTCTTGACAATATAAACATATTCTATTACATTTCTTCTTATAAAGCATATTTCCTTTTACTGGGAATTTATTGATTACCAGTCTCCACAAAAAATCATGACATTCTACTTTCTGAGTACAGCATTTGCTTCTTATTTTTATAGCTCTAATTTATTTTTCATCTGTTAGATTTTCCACTGGTTTTACATGGTAATGTTTTATCATTACATTCTTACACCATACTTTTCTATCTTCTTTTGTATCATCAATTTTTATTTTCCACAAAACCATTTTTGGTAATATTTTATTTCCTCATTTATACACTCTTTTTCTCTTTTTCTCTTTTTACCATACCCCAAATTTATCATACTTATATTTATACAGTTTTGCTATGAATCTATCATCTTTTCCATTTATCCAGTTCAACACTTTGTAACAATTTAATGAAGCAGCATATGCACTACAGGGTTAATTAGCCCTAAACTTCCTTCCTTTTTATTTACATGCAGAACTCCTCTTTTTACTGGGTTTAATTTAAAACACCATATAAATGAAAAAAGGGTCTATATTAGAAGAGTGACATGACTTAAGAGCGAATGCTCTTTCTTCAACACATAAAACCTGAAGTGTGAAAAGAGCAAAGTTATGGAACAGCGATTTTTTCCCAGGGGAAAAAAAATCACTGCTCCAAAAAAAAAATCCCTTACTTAAATATAGCAACTCCGAGATCGCACCACAGTAGAGAAAACAGCAAAGTCCTGAGAACAGCCCAGCAATTTCTATCCCTGTGAAAAAAATCGCTGTTCCATAACTTCAATCTTTTCAGACTTCAGGCTGTATGTGTTGATGAAAGAACATTCAATCTTAAGTCTCTTTGGTCTTCTAATGTAGACTCATGAAAAAATATTTGCAATAATTTCTTTTCAATTATTGTTGACCACATAAATATACTGACTAATTATGCTATTTTCCCATCAGAATTTAATTTATCAATTAGCCTTTTTTTCTGAATGATAATTTATATGCTCTCCAGAAAAGTAAGATTTGTTTTATTTCTTCTATTGTTTTTCCCACTGAATTCTACACCAGAAAAGTAAGATTTGTTTATTTCTTCTATTGTTTTTCCCACTGCATTCTACTTACATATCTATTTCCAAATGTTATATCTAAAATAGAAATTTAATTAATTATAAAATATATACCCCTGATCCTTAAAACATCAATAAACCTTAACTTTTCTCTTTATTTAAAGCTATCCCTAACATCTCTAGACACTCGCTTGTGTAAATTGTTACTTTTTTTATCTAAGTTTTTTCCAGTTATTATAATGCCATCTGTATATGTTAACAGAACTGGAATTCTTAACCCTTCATGTATTATATACCTGCCTCCTTCATTTTTCAATTTATTTCACATGCTATCACATTCATAACTACTGCAAAAGAGTATAAAATGAATTGTACATCCCTGTCTTAAACCACTCTTCATATGTACTTCTTGGCTTAACCAGCCATTTACAGGTATTTTTACTTTATCATTACTTCACACTGACATACATAATTTCTTTACTCACTTATGCTGTATTCTTTCATTATAACACATAAGAGTTCATATCCAGTTGTGTCAAATACCTTATTAAGGACTCCTCTCATGATTTCACTTCTTCTTTCCTATTTATAAGATCATCTACAATTTCTCTGTCATTAATGATTCTTGACAACCCTTCCCCTTTATACTGCATATGCTGTCTTCCATAATATTTTCCATTTCATTTTCAAATCACTTTGGTATTTTCATAAAGATCTTATAACCATTACTATTCAATGTTATTGGTCTCCAGTTTTTAATTGTCTTCTATCTTCCTTCTACCATACGAATTTAAGTATTCTACTACATAATACTTTATACATAAAACCTTCATTTAACCATACATTCAAAAATCTGTAAAAATATCTTTTTGCCAATCTCTTAAATTTTTATACATTTCATATCTTATTCCATCTGGTCCTGCAGCCAAATCTATATTTACTTATCCTAATACTTTATCTAGTTCAATAAAATAAATCTCATTTTCCAACTCTTTCTTCTCTTCATGTTTTTTACTACTTTTTTGTTTAAACATTTCTTGTACATATTGTATTACACTGCTCATAATGTTTTCATGAGTTCTTTCTAATTCCCCTTTTACATTTTTATTTCTGTCATTACACTAACATCTTCCTGTACTAATCTGTTTAAGTAACTTGATAATTTTCTTTTTATCCTTGAATAAATATAGTTGTTTATATAACAATTTTTCTTAATTTCTTTCATGTAATTCTTTTTCTTTGTCAAAGTACTTTCTATCATTACATTTTAATCTTCCAGTGTGTTGTTAAATGTTCTTTTATATTTTTGTTTCTCTACTTTTCTCACATCATATTGACACCGTAAAACATTTTTTAAATATTTTCCTTAAATATCATCTACCACTCAGACAATTTTTTATAAAATGCTCTCACAGTAATATGATCCTTCCATAACTGTATTGCTAATCTCTTTTGTTCTTCATTCCATGCTTTCTCATTTATTTCATTTTTATTCCTTTGCCTATTTTTATATATTCTTTGTTTTCCTTTATCTCTAGCCATATTGTAAGATGATCAGAAAATCCAGTTTCAACTACTTGTCCTTCTTCTATATCTACGTTTTTTGATACTATAAAATAATCTATTTCACTTCAATAATACCCCTTTTGTAAGTCTGTAAATTTTTTCCCAAAATTTTAACTTACCACACCTTGTAACTTCTAACATTTTCTTATATAATTTTCTTTCTTTTTATGCCTGCCTCAAATTACAATTAAAGTCTCCTGTTATTATAAAATCATATTTATCAATACCAACACATAGTCTAAAATCTGATATAATAAGCTTTCCTTTCTTTACAAGTAATATAAACATATAATGTTATAATTCTATACATTTGTTCTTTCCATTTTAAAACTGCAATGGTTAATCTTCATATTTTTGTGAAAGTTACATGAAATATCTTTACTGTATTTCTATAGAATATGTTTTTTTCCAGAACATCTCTCATTTTCCAAATTTCAAACTATCTTTCCTCCATATAATTTCCATTTGCAATCTTTCTTCATTTGTTAAATATCTTGTGTCTTCTAATATAATTACATTTGCATCACATGTATTAAACCACTCCAGAATTCCCATTCTTCTTACTATATTCTTAATACTATTCACATTTACCTTAGATTCATGGATTCATAACTAATTACTAGGCTAGCTTTCTTAATATGCCATTCTATACCTAACCAATTACTTTCCCAAAGGTGAAAATCAAACATTATACTTTGTGTCTGTTAGGCAAACATCTTAAGCATTATACCAAGACCCAATCTTTAGCTGTATATATTCCTTTTAATTCATTTCATTTCCTTTTATTTTGTACTTATCCCTTCCAATTTTCTTTTCTACATTTTATCCTTGTACTAATAGAATTATTTTTCCATTTTACTACATCCCAATTTATCTATGTCTTCTTTATTATTTTTCTCTCAGCTAATATTTCTTCTTTTCTACTACTTCTAAAATTTCTAAAATGTCTTCTCTTTGTTCATTTTCTTCTCATTCTTTTTACATTTCCTTACTCTTTTATTTTCATTTTTATAATCCATCCATAAATGTCCAGTTTTGCTGCATTTGTAACATTTCAGCTCACATTTTATTTGCATTATGTCCCATTTTTCCACAAATGTAACATTTTCTTTTGTCACACTTACTTACCAAATGTCCTTCTTTTCTACAAAAACAAAGAAAAAGAAAAAAAAACATGTTTTGGGGTGTCTCCAGTATTTTACACCAGCCCTATTCCACATTTATCATACTTGGTATATGTATATATATATATATATATATATATATATATATATATATATATATATATATTTATTTTTATTTTATCTTTTGCAGTGTCCAGTCTTCTTTACATAAAGCTTTCAAATGCCATTTAAAGTCTCCATTTCTACTTATGTTCGAAATTGTACATGAATCTTAGTTTTCTGATTCCCTGTTAAATGCTTTTACCACATAAAGATTCCATGGTCTTTCTTTTTTTCACTCTCCAAAAAAAAATTTCATTGAAAAAAACAGTCTTAAATATAATATCACAAAATGTCTCTTTATTAATAAGAATAAATATTCGTTCCTCATGTACTTTTACACTCAAATAAGTTATTAAATTGTCCCACACTTCATACCTGTCAATTTCTTTGTCTTCTTTACTTTGAATCCTTACCACATACTTCCATGTTTCATTTTCTTTTGCATTCTTTTCTGCTGCTCCATTTCTGCCTTTTTTACTTTCTCTGCATATGTTTTCTTTTTCCTCTCATCATTATTCTTCAAGATTTTCTCTACATCCTCATTTTGTATTTTCTCCATAATGTTCCTCCAGGAATCATCTGCTTCATTGTCTGTCTCATGCTGCATCACCGTTTCTTTAAGTAAAGCATCACACAACTCTCCCAATTGGGAAGTTGTAATTATATGTTCATCATTTGCTGACCCATCTCCATCAAGCAATTCTGTTTGAAACATTTCCTCAGAATCCTGCAGACATTCTCTTGTCTCAACATTTACTTTCTCCTTTATTTCTTTCAAAACCCCATCGTCTCCTTCTCTCTCCATCTGCTTCCCTGTTTCTCCGGGCCACCTATGAATTGAAGCAGGAAGTGTTCCTTCTAAATTATTGGTGCAACTCACAACAATAATGACTAAAGGAAGTTTGCCAGTGTTCTGGTCAAATTTCCCTGGTAGTATAAATAGCATCTAGGATCTTCTCTGAAAAGAGGCCTCTAGCCTAGTGGGATTAATCCAGTCAACAAGGATAAATAATTGTATTTATTTATTTTTATCCAACTCAGCCTCCAGTAGTTAATCTTTGTCATGTGTGGATCCTGCCGAGTGAATATGTTAAACTTCTTTGAGGGAATTAGTGAAGTTTTAGACTATAAGCTATCTGTCCACACAGAGTACCTTCAAAGTATTTGATATCATGTCACATTCAAATATAATAAACAAGTTAATAGAGTTCCAAATGTTGTTAGGTGGATAGCCAACTGAATTAGAGACAGGATACACACAGTAAGAGTAGGAGGTTAATCTTCAGTGAGTAATAGGGTGACCAGTAGAGTTCCCCAGAGATGTGTGCAGGGAATTCTTCTCTGTAGCATATACTTCTCAGATCTCAACTTATTTGATTAACAAAGTTACAGATTACTGTAAGCTGGGAGTCATCATCAGGTCCACCTCTGATATACATTCCCTCCAGCATGAGCTTAAACTTACAAACAAGGTTGTCAGGAATACTCACACTACATCCCCCCACAGACACACCCAGAATATCTTATGCTGATGCACTTAAAAGAAACTTTCACCAATCTCAAAGACCTCCAAAGCCACATAATAGCAACACTGCTTCTCAGCAATCACTAAAGCACACACCAAAAGCAACACCACATAAGCCTACACTTAATGGCTCCAAACAGCAAAGTCCATCAGACAAGTATATACTTTACCTAATAGTCTTGTCATTGGGGAACACCACTATGTGACATACAGTTGGCCCCACTCAACAGGATAGACAAGATGATAATGGTTAGCTATTTACTGGAGTCAGGATCTGCAATATCATGCATGCACTCCAGTTACTGCACCCGAGGTACCAATATGATCCTATCATAGTCCAGGTGGCTATAAATGATCTGAGGCATGCCTCACTGGATTATATGAAAAGAGACATAATGGATTTCTCACATGTGTCAAAGATAAGTATGAGCTTTGCATTGATCAGCATTCTACCTTCACCAAGGATGATGCCACAGTATGAAGGTAAAATTATAGATTTTCATAATTGGCTTAGTTTCTGATGTCACTCCAGGAGGAGCCAATATCTGTCAGGATGGGAGGATATTGTAAAAAGACCATGTTCCTTGCCAAGGATAGGCTGCACTTGTCCTTCCTAGGATTTTGGATACTGTCTAAAAGTGTATCTACCCACTTACAGCCTTTTTAGGCAATGCCAAAAAGATAAAACTACCAACATAATGAAAAGTCTATAAGCAATCTTAAGGTGTTAGTGCTCAATGCTAGGAGCCTAAACAAAATACTCACCCTTCAAGTTCTCCTCACTCTGGAGAATGTAGACATGTGTTCCATGACCGAGACTTTATTTAATGTCATAGAAAGTACTCAAGCAATGCAAGGCTACATGTCTTCCACACATTTAGACCAACAACAACATGGGCTGTGGCTAAATGTGGAGGTGTCTTGATCTATATTAGCAACAAGCATACCTCCAGGTTGGTTAAACGGGATGATATCATGGAGCACAACCACATACACGTCACCATAGATTTGGTCCCTCACCATATCATGGCTAGATACAGGTCACTATCTATGCTCCTGGAGTCTCACAACTCTTACCTAAACTTTCTAAAGGTGGTCAACATCCAGACTGGGAAATGTCCACTGCTTTAACACAAACACACTGAAACAAATAATGCATGCTCCAGCAATTAGATTAAACATACTGGTTCTGGTACTCATCAAAATGGGAGAGAGTTCAATTCCCCGGCTCATGTCACATTCTCAATAGTGTGGTCAGATCACAAAGCTGTCTCATTTGAAGTAAAAATTAACCCAGATAATCCACCTAAACTGGTCGCAGAAACTATTTAAAAGCAAACTGCATGCTATTAAGTGACAATCTGTTAAAATGTAAAGTTTCCCCCAACCCAGAGACCACAACTTCCTACTCAGAATTATTTACAGATTTCCTATTTAAACATGTGAATGGCTGTATACAGGCTGCTGTACCTAACAGAAATAAACTGAAAACAAATACAAAAACAAATCCCAGTGGTGGAATCTTCACCTAAACAGGGTATATGAGAAAATAAGAAAAATCATGGCCAAAGTCAGGAAGAGAAACTCCTTTGAAGACAAATGTTTCTTATACAATTAAACCAGAAACTGTATTCAGTTTCCTACAGGTTGCTGAGACGGGTTCCTTGCCTGGCTTACAGGGCTTCCTCAGAACAAGTCATGATGGATCTGTTGCACATGCACATAACAGCACCCGAATCACTAGATCTAGGGATCTGAATTTCCTTTTGTGACATAAACATAACATGCTGGAGAGGTAATGTGTCCCAAAGGATCCATGCATTATGGAATAGGCTCCCCATCCAAGTAAAACAGAGCTCATACCTGACCCTATTGAAATGAAACCTTGACAATTAGATGGCAAATTGTAGATTTACCCCCAGTCTAGCTTAAATGTCCCTTATGGACAGAGGCTGTCAATAAGAAAAATATTATCCTAACACCCCCTACTAATCTATAATTACCTCCCTACTAATATGCCCACTTACTGTGTAGTTACCCATAGGTTTGGGGAGTGTAGCTAGGCTTGAAAGGGCCCTAATGATCGTTAGTCTAGAAACCTATGAACATATGAACTTGTCAAAAGCTGGTGTACTGAAAATAGGCTCAAGCTCAATGCCAGAAACTGCAACACACTAGATTTTTGCAAGCACACCCCAACGCCAGCCTACAGCACAAATTACACACTGTTTCAAAATTAAAAGTTTGTGAGAGACCTAGGCACATGGATGGACAGCTGTGTGATAGCTGAGCATCATGTAGTAACAATGGCTAAGAACTTCTTCTACATTGCATGGTGCACAGCAAAATATTTTCACCCAGATCAAACTAAGTCATTTGCTCCTTGATTTGTTGCAAAGTGCCAATCCCTTCTGAGGAACAAACTCTTTTGTTATATTAAATAGTGTGATATGCTGTCTGCTCTAAAGAGGAGCTAAACAACTAGATGGGTTTTCACAAATTCATCCGTGGTATGATGACCTGTCCCTCCTTGAAATAAGTGGTAAGGCCTAAGGGTGGGTACTGACAAGGCAGACATGGCCTCAAAGCTCAGTTGCCTTGCAACTCATATTATTCTATGATCCTTACACATAATTTACAATGTCATCACAACTTCTGTTAAATCATGTCTATATTTATGTTATGGGATATGATAAAACCACTCATCTCCTTGATAGCCAAATTTTATCACACCATCTCTTGTCACAAAGTCCTCTTTTTCATGTTTCTCTGTAGACACATCTTACTATACACTTCATGCATCAGTTAATGTACTGTTTAGAAATAATTTGGATCAAATGACCAAGATGCCAATTCACTTTGCAGAAATAATGTTCTGTGCCGCATGCAAACATTATCTGCAAATAATCCAAATACATTTTTTCTTGCATACTTCCCATATATTCTGAATGTTTGCAAGCCTTCCACAGTGATTTATTGTGCATAATTGTTAAGCAGAGTAGTAGCCAAGCCATTTAGAGACTAGTGCAGGACCTTCATTTTCCCCCTCCCACCGACAAAAAAGTTTTTTTTAACAATGGTGATAAAAAATGCTTTGACAACAACTTTTCACAAAAACATAAGAAATCAAGATGCTTGTATTGAATTCTGTCAGTATGACTCATACTGGGTTTATTTCCTATGCAAAGTCTACATGGTCTGATTCTTACTTTTGGGATAGGAAATTTGGCTAGGCTTAAAATGGCCCACAAGCACAGACAGCCTAGTACTAACCTATGAACTCACACATACACACACACACACACACACACACACACACACACACACACACACACACACACACACACACACGCGCTCACACACACGCACACACACGCACACACATATGCACACACAAAATGTACAATTGTGTAAAATCATACAATAACAGTAGATGTCCTTGCCTTCACAGTTGCAGTATTCATCACATATGGTATTTACCCTGCCATGGAAGCCAGACATCCAGTCAGTCTACCAAAGCCTACTGTTGCTTTAAGGAATGCCGAACATCACCCAAATGCTTCTCGTGTAGAATAGGGCATAAATGTGATGTTCAGGCGTACCATCCTCAGAACTGATTGCCCCAGTAGGAACACCAATCCAAAGAAAACCAAACAGAAACTGCACATCCAGGAAGGAAAAAAGACTAGGAAGATGTAGGGAGGGAGCGACTACTGCAGTGGTGAAGGCAAGGGCATCTACTGTTATGGTAAGATTTTACACAACTGTACTATGTCCTTATATTCACCACTGCAGTATTCATCATGTATGGGAGAGTGCCAAAGCTCAAGATGAAACCTGGGAGGAGGAAGCAGCAGTAGACCCCTCTAAGAAACCATGAAGAGTGGCATTAGCAAAACCAGTCTAGCTCTGAAGATACCATCCAACTTGTAGTGCTTGGTAAAAGTATGCACGTAAGTCCAGGTAGCTGCTTCAAGAATAGAATTAGTGTCTAAACCCTTGAGAAAGCACCAAAAGAAGCCACAGCTCTAGTAGAATGAACCTTTATAGAAGAAGGAAGGATCTTGCCATGAAAAGTGTAACAGAAAGAAATAACCTTTGAAATCCAAGTAGAAATAATTTGCTTGGAAACAACTAATCCTAAAGACCTATGATGAAAGGAAGCAAACAACTGATCAGATAGCTTTAGTCTTATCCAAATAAAATCTGAGCTGTCTATGCACATCCAAAGAATGTAGCACCTTCTGACTGTTAGATTGTGGAGAGGGGAAAAAAGTAGGCAAATTAATAGACTGATTAAGTGACAACTCATTAACCACCTTAGGCATAAAAGAAGGATTAGTACCCAAGGACACCCTGTCCTCATGAAATATCAAAAAAGGCAGATGAGCCATAAGGGCTTGCAACTCAGACACCCATCTGGCAGAAGTAAGAGCTAACAAAAGAACTGTCTTCCAAGAACCATGTTGCAAGGAAGCTGAAACAGCAGGCTCAAAAGGAGCCTGAGTCAGTTTCTCCAGAACAAAATTAAGATCCCAGAGAGGAGGAACAGGCTTCCTGGGAGGTCTAATATTAAAGACAGCTTTAAGAAATTGCTTAGCCTCAAATCTAGAAGCTAAAGGAGGCGTTAAAGGCAGACAAATAGAAAAAGCTGATAAGTGGGCCTTAATAGAAGAATAGGCCAAACCAGCATTGAGCAACCCACATGAATAAGAGAGAGAACCAAAGTAAAATCAACAGTAAGTGGGTCCAGGTTACGAGAGAAACACCAAGTTGAAAATCTCTTCCATTTAGATAAGTAAAATTTCCTAGTAGTAGGTTTCCTGGCCTCTGCAGGACCTGCAGCACATCCTCAGAAAACAGGTGTCTATGAGGAATCAAAATCCAATCACTCACAGTGTCAGATGAAGCAAGGACAGGTGGTGATAGATAAGAGATCCCTTGTCTTGTCTGAGTAGATCTACCCTGTGAGGTAACTTGTGATGCCTGCCCTTGGCTAGATGCAGAAGTAGAGGGAACCAGTGCTGTTCTAGCCAAAAGGCAGTCAACAACAAGATTTTGGGAGTATCCTGTTGAATCTTGAACAGGACTTTCAGAATGAGAGTAAGGGGAGGGAATGCATAAAGAAATATTCACTTCCAAGAAAATTAGAGGGTGTCCACCTTTCACACTAGGGGACCTGGGACTATGGCACAAAACAGAAGAAGCTGATTGTTCAGAAGGGAGACAGAGACTTACTTGAGGAGTACCACACTGGGGAACAATGTCCAGAAACACATCACAATGAAGCATCCATTTATGGGATTGAGTGAAGGACCTGCTTATAGTGTCTGCCACAAGGCTCTTATCTGAAGAGATATAAACTGCCTGAAGAGTCAAATGATACTTGACAGCCAGATCCCATACCAGAAGTGTCAACTGGCAAAGAAGGTAAGATCTTGTTCCCCCCTGTTTGTTGATATACAACATAAATGTGGTATTGTCTGTGAATACCTTGAGAGGCCCAGGAGAGAAGAGGATAAAGGCCTAAAGAGCCAGCATAAGAGCTCTCATCTTTTTGATGTTGATGTGCTCCTTCTGCTGACGAGGTGACCACACTCCCTGTACCTTCAGGGAGCTAAAAGTTGCCCCCCATCTTACATTTGAAGTGTCTGTTAATAGATCCTGAAAGGGAATAAGGGGATGAAAAGGGTGCCCTGGATTCAGAAACAACTGCTGAATCCACCTGAGAAGCTCCTTCTTGAGACAAGGAAGAAGAGAAACTGTAAAGTCTAGAGGATGCGTATGTTAAGCCCACACTGACTCAGAAACTACTAGAGCTTCCTCATGTGGAGTTTGGCCAAAGGAAGCATTGGAATGGTAGAAGCCATGAAACCCAGAGTTCTCAGAACCTCCCTGGCTATAATGGAAGACAGAGGAAGAAGAGTTTGAAAGTAAGAAATGATAGTTAAGGCCTTTGGAGGCAGCAGCAATGCCAACAATGGCACTGTCTGAATCCTGTAACCCAGAAAGACATGATCCTGAGAAGGAGTCAGAGAAGACTTTTTGAAGTTTATCGTGAACCCCAGGGTCTGAAGAAGAGAAATGGTAAAACAAAGACTTTTCAAAAGGATCTCCTGAGAGGGTGTCTGAATCAGAAGGTCATCCAAGTAAGGAAATATCTGGATCCCTTGAAGCCTGCAAGAAGCAATCACAGCAGTGAGTCATTTGGTGAACACCCTTGGGGCAGTAGAAAGGCCAAAGGGCAAAACACAGAACTGAAAATGCCAGGAAGCAACAGAGAAATGCAAAAACTTCCTGAAAAGAAGATGGATTGAATTATGGAGATAAGCATCCTTGAGATTCAGAGACACCATAAAGACCTGGGGAGCAAGATAAAAAAACATAATTTGAAGAGACAACATCCAAAAGGAAGGCACCTTCAGAAACGTGTTTAGATGATAGAGGCCTAGTACCCTCTTTTCTGGGCACTAGAAACAATCTTGACTAAAACCCCTTCCCCCTTTGGACACAGACACCTCTTGAATAGTACCCTGACACAAAAGATCTTGAAAAACAGCTGGGAAAAAAGGAAGTTGTTCCCAAAAAGGCTGAGAAATGTCCATAAATGGAGGACAGGATAGCCACACCATGAAGTAACCCTGACATAACCCAAGAATCCAGAGTCATTCAAAGCCAAATAGGAAAAATAAGAAAAAGTTGAGGTGAAAGAGGAATCTAGCTGGAAATAGGCAGATAGTCAGACAGCACCTAATTTGTCAGTAAAGGAAGGCTTCTGAATCCCTGCAGTCTGAGAGGCCTTAGCAGGAGGACTCCAGTTACCACTCTTTTTATTGCCTATGAACAAAGGCTGGCTTAGAAGGGTAGTTTCTCTGAAATTTAGCCAGAGGAGAAACAAACACATATTTAAGCTCCTGTAAGGCCTTCCCCTTGTTCTGAAGAGACTTAAACAAAGCAGCAGCTGCTTCTCTAAACAAAAGTTTATTATCCAGAGGAGCATCCATCAACTTAGCCTTAATACCATCAGGTAAAGGGTGAAGCCTAAACCAAGAATACCTCCTCATTACTGAACCAAAAGCAGCAGCCCTAGAAGAGACATCTGCTGCATTATAACTACATTTGATAGAATGACGAACTACTTGAGAGGAAGTCTCTAGCAAGGAAAGAGCAGAAGATTTACTCTCAGAGTCTGGAAGATCAGAAAAAAGCTGACAAGCCTGAGAAAGAGGAGCCAACACATATGGCATTGATAATCAATTGCCCTAAAAGCTAGGGTACCAAAAGTATAAACCTTCTTACCCAGCCAGTCCATGGTTCTGCTGTTCGTGTCGGAAGGCAATAACTTGGACAAAGGAAGCAATTGAAATGGCTTATCAGAGGCTATAGACACCACAGAGGAGTCAGCAGCAGGACATTTGAATAAAAAGGTACAATCTCAGTCACAATATAAAACCTGTCAGGCTTTTTGGGAGCAGGGGGCCGAGAATCAGGTATTTTAGAGGCATTGGAAAAAACATCCAGTAAACCAGCTAAAACAGGAGGAATAGCTGCAGGTTTAGGAGATTCCATCTGCAGTAACTCATAGTACATGTTATGGATATCAGAGACCTGAGCAGAGCACAATCTCACTTAAAAAAATCCATCTTCTAGAGATTGTGTCCCCAAAGGAAATTTCTTGAATAGGAGTATCAGGACTATTAAATTCTTCCTCCTCTGACCCATAGTCCAAAGGAAAAGAAATCTGAGTAGAATAAGTAAGGGATTCTTCATCAGAATCCAATTCATCAGAAGAATTCAATTCTCTGGGCCTTTTAAGTGGAGAAGAGGACCAAGGAGGAGCAGAAACTGAAACCCCTAGAAGAGGCCTTATAAAGCATTAAATGACCTATGAGTAAAAGCCTGCCACTCACTTTGAGGATCCCTAGGAGCAGAAGAAATATGTTCAGTTTTTTGTTTCCTTTTTTCTTTTTTGAAGGAATGTCCACCCTTAAAAAAATGAGAAGGCTCTGACTTAAGATAGCATAAGACAACCATAGTAGAAACGTCTTCCCTAAGAAGAATCTGTGGAACCCCCCCTCTTGAACTCTTGGAAACGATGAACTATGGATCCTCCCGAAATTCTAAAATGGATGCCTACAAAACCTTCTCAGACGTGCTCCCCAACAGATCCTTGCCGGCCCCCAACCCAGTCATGGCAGACAAATCCAGTGGAAGACTCCAGTCTTACCTTTTTCACCTTCTTCTTCCCTGGTGGCTGACCCTCAGGGTGGGAAGTTCCTTCCATTGTATCTTTAGCAAGAAGTTTAAGACACTGGTTCTCAAGATACAATGAAAGGGAAGAAAGCCTACTATGAAGCATTTTCAGGATGAACCCCTGACAAATCTAACAAGACGTACAGTCATGAGAAGCTCCTAGGCAAAAAAAGCACTTATCTTGGTGGTCTTTATAGGGAATCTGTCTCGCACACTGGAATTTACCCTTCCTGGATGACAGTAACCCCAAACAGCACAAAAAATTCAAGAAAAAGAACAAAAACCCAACTGGGTACTTATCTGTAATGGTGAGAACTTCAGCAAACAGGACTAATCACCAGAATACAAAAATGCAGTAAAAATGGCAGAAAAAGGGTGCAGGCAAATAGACTGACAGTTAGAAACAGTGTTTGGACTGGCAGCAAAAAAGTTCTGAGGATGTACACCTGAACATCACATTTATGCCTTACATTATATGAGGATTGTTTGGGTAACATTTGGCATAACTTAAGGCAATGGTAGGCTTTGGTAGACTGGCTGGGCATCAGGCTTCCATGGCAGGGAATCCAATATGTGATGAATACTGCAGTGGCAAAGTAAGGACATCTCTTGTTACTGCACAAAGCAAACCATGATATCTATCTATATATATATATATATATATATATATATATATATATATACACATACATTTAATATATATATATATATATGGTTCTACCTGACTTCGTCGACAGCGCAGAAGACCGACAGCGGAATTCGGAGCTCCAGAAGATCGAAAACGAAGAAGACCGACGCGAATCGCGAGTGGCAGAACATCGACAATGCAGAAGACCGACACGACGGATGACAACACCAACGCCGAGGATGCCGACATGGGGAAAGGCTGTGTGAGTATGCGGTAGTGACGGACGTTAGGGTGCGAGGCAGGTAAGTGTGGAGATTGACGGTCTGTGGGGATAGGGGTGGGTTAAGTGAGTTAGGGTTAGGGAGCGATAGGGGTGGGTTAAGTGAGTTAGGGTTAGGGAGCGATAGGGGTGGGTTAAGTGAGTTAGGGTTAGGGAGCGATAGGGTGGGTTAAGTGAGTTAGGGTTAGGGAGGCGATAGGGGCGGGTTAAGTGAGTTAGGGTTAGGGAGCGGGTAGGTAAGTGTGCGATAGTGACGGACCTTAGGGTTAGGTAAGGTTTAGTGTGGGCTTGTAAGGATTTTGGTGTGCTTGTGTTGTGTGTGTGGTTTGTGGAATGGGGATGTGTTTTGTTTTTAATAATTGTTATTGTGGTGTGTGCAGTGTATGGGGTTTCGTGTTTGTGTACCGTCGGTTATTTCGTTGTCGGTTATGTGTGGTTTCGTGTTTATGGACTGTCGAATATGTGGTGTCGGTGATGTGGTTGTCGGTGTTGTGTGGTTTCGGCTATGTCAGGTAGAACCATATATATATATATATATATATATATATATATATATATATATATCCTATTTACATGCTAGTCATCAATAAAGGAAGTGTATGAGCTAAAATTAGCTTCATTTTATTTAAAAAAAAAAAAAAAAGGAATAATCCTAAATATCAAAACCAATAACAATTTATATACTGTATTACATATACCTAGCCTATTTTATGGTACTCTTCAGCTCTGCTTAAACACCAAAAGAAGAAAGGTTTCCAAAGTCCTACACAAATATCTGGTCAGACATACAGTATAATACTTTGGAAAGCACAATTTGTTATTCTGCACATTTGCAGTAATCACGATTATTGCAAGATATTCTAATGGAAGCCTCAAAAGGCCTATTAAGAATACAGAATACAGGGAGTTCCCATTTTTGATTGATTTTTCTCCTTAGTTCACCTAGGCAACAAATGGACTTTCAGAGTATTAAGCAACATGCTATGAATACTTAGCCTGGCTCCTGACCATACCTCTCAACTGTCCATTTTTTTGCAGAATGTCCAGATTATCAATGTATAAAATGTGTGTGTTTCTGGCAAATCAGTGAGGACTGAACTCATCAAGCAATGACACACATTTGTGTGTTTCAGATTTCATTTTCATCAGAAAATGTACAACAATACAAATCCTGTTATTCTAGCAACTTTCTAAGTGTAAACTTTACAAGAGTAATATTTAAAATCTGTCCCTATTTTTTGAGCCTTTGCCCCCATTATTTAGGTTTTGTTCAGATTTCCTTGTGCTAAGAGGTTGAAAAGTATGTCCCCTGATACTGCGTTCAAGAGAGACAAAGACATATGTCACTTTTTTCAATAACTAAGATGAGACTAGTAATATAAATTTAAAGAGTGTGAGTTGCTCACCCCAATACTGGGGAAGCAGTGGAGCCTACCTCCCTTGCAAAAACACTTAAATTTCGGTGAGCCTGATCATCATAGGATTTAATCTTCTGAAAAACAAGTTACTATATCCATGTTTTAAAAATCAAGAATATATGTTAAAATTATACTTGACTATGAATTGCTTGTTTTGTTTCGCTAAATGTCCTGGCAATGACTTTAGTAGCTTCTCCATCTATGCACAAGCACTCAAATGACACCAAAATGAAACCTTCCCCCAAAGAAAATGTTTCTGCCAAGGATCCCATCAGCAGTTTGTCCATTTATGCACAAGCAACAGAATGAAACATTTCCCCCAACAACCCCTTCAGCAGTCTATCCAGGTATGCACAAGCACCAAAATGAAACATTTCCCCAATGACCCCTTCAGCAGTCTGTCCAATTATGACCAAGAACCAAAATGAAACACTTCCCTCAATGACCCCTTGGCAGTCTGTCCAAGTATACACAAGCACCAACATAAAATGTTCCCCTAACGACCCCTTCAGCAGTTTGTCCAAGTATGCACAAGAATACTAGTAAGTAATCTTACTTGAGAGACTTATTCTTTTCAGTCCTAATCTCTTCCCACATGCCAGATACACCCACAGTGACCAGTTTAGATTTTGAAAAACACTGCATCCTTCAACTCACTGTGGGCACCAATGACATAACCCAAGACGTTGTCTTTCTTGACCTCTGAATTGCCCCCCTACCTGCATAGCCAGTCACATGAAGTTTGGATTTGGTGCCCAAGCAAGATGATGTGAGAGAAGGCAGGAGATACATAGAAACATCTCAGGCATTCATTTAGGATGTAAGCATTACCATTTCCCCTAAAGGGGAAAAAAGTATTTGAAAAATTATATATATTTTATTTTATGTTGGTGAATTGCATCATGGACAAGACAGTGCCTGGGACGATTGCCCCATGTGTCTGCCCTACTTACTCCACTGCTGTTAACTATATTTCTTCAGCTAATTTACTTAAGAGACATTGTATTACAACTAGGAGGTCGTACAATAACTAATGACACCACTTTGAATGCATGCATTGGTTTACACTTCTGTAACATCAGCAAACAGATGACTTCTATTAATAACTGCATCTCTGACAATGACAGAGATGACCTGGGCTCAGATAGCAGCCTGGACACTGGATGAACTGGCTAAGAAGAGTTGCAATAATTGCACAGTGCCTAATTGCATCTTCCTTGAAAATCAGAGTTGTGCCTCGAGTGCAAACAGAGATAATATTTTCTGTCAGAGACCTAAGATCTAAATGAAAAATCTTCTTCTTCTTATATATGCAAGCCTTTTTGTAGACTTTTATCACTGTCTAGATGATAACCCCACCATGATCTTTTTCTTAGATGGTCAGTAACTGTGGAAGGGCAGTAAAGTTTAATGAAAAAAATTAGACTGACAGTTATGAGAAACATTGCCTTAAGTTTCTTTCCCTTAAAAAAAAAATCTTCAGAAATCATCATCATCAGCTCCACATTTTCTTATTTTCTACATGGGGTCTGTTGTCATGTCATATGTCACCCTGTTTACCAATTCAATGTCAGTGGCTTAACAGATAGCACACTTGCCTTGGTGCTGGAAGACCAGAAGGCTGTGTGTTCTAGTCCCACTCCAGGTGATAGTACTGCTAGCAATGCAGTACATCACTGGATTGTGCTGTCCTTTGCATGAGATGTTAAACTGAGGTCCCATCTGCTTGAGTTGGTGGTAGCTCAGATGGATAGAAAAGATCCTACAGCACCTATGGAAAAGAGTAAGAAATGTTCTCTGATTCACTGTATAAATAACTGTAGTAGTATAAATGTCACCTCAGGTTTCCTCTGAAAAGAGGCCATTAGCCTAGTGGGACTAACTCAGTCAATACATAGATAAGTAAATAAATAAAAGTGCCACTTTCCTATCATCTTTGACATTAATGCCTGACTGTTGCTGGACTTCTTTCATGCTATCCATAAATGTCTTTACTTAATGTCCTTGTTTCCTTTATGCCTTCTGCTGTTATCTTACAAATCTGCTTCACCAGACTATCTTTGTTTTCCCATGCATGTACTTAAACCACTATAATCTGTTCTCTTTGACCTTCTGTGCAATTGGAGATACTTTGACTTCTACTCTGATGTCCTTCTTTCTATCACTCATCACCTCTTGACTTCCTCAGCTGCTCTGCTTTCATTGCCCAGGCTTCTGTAAGATAAGATAGTACGGGTCACATCATTGTTTTGTACACCTCACTTTTCAGCTTCTTTGGGGTTCTTCACATACTACCACTGATACCCTGTGTCAGCTGACTGCAGCGCCTCTGATTCTGGCTTTGACTTCCGTATTCAGACTTACATTCTCCTCAACCACATCCCCCAAACATTAAAAGCTATAACCTGCTCCACTATTAGAATGCCCTTAGAAAATATCTGTAAAAATCTCTTTTACTCTTAAGGAATTTTAAAAAATTAAAGACTGTGAAACCAGTTCCTATTAAGGGCAACAATCACCATTTTTTAAGCATTTGATTATTATCAATACTCCCACTGTAATTTTGTCTTAAAGGTCTAATAATCTTTGCCTTCTTTCAATAAGGCTACACATTTTGAACTCTTTTATTCTTTCTTTGTATTGCATCTGGTACAGACCATGTTCCCATTTTATTGTTCTTTTCTGAGCTACTTTTATCACAGCAGTTAGATAAAAAGACGTCATTATCAAAGGGTCAGATGGTAGGAAAGGTAAATCTGGAGATTAGTTCAGGATTAGGAAAGCAGACAATTGGAATCATTTAAGGCTATGCAGTTTCAGTCCACCTTGTAAAATGAATGAATAGTATAAAGACAGAAGCATACCAAATGTTTAGCAATATGATATGGTTTGAAATGTTACCTCTCCATAGTATGTTGGCAGTTCCCCTATACTGCTAATTTGATACAACTGCATTGCAATATTTGATCAGCTACAAATCATCTAGAAGAATTGCATGGCATTGAAGAAACAACAAGGATGCAAATATTTCTGCTTTTCCTTAAAAGGGAAGTAAATATTGTGAGAAGAAATAGCCAGGGAATTGTTATGGCTAGGCTTGTATAGGCCCTAGGGCCGATAGCCCAGTACCCACCTATGAACCTATGGAAACAAAGGCTACAGAACAGATAAGTGGACAGCATTTTTTCACTGATATGAAATCACTTGCACTGATCAAAGTAGTAAAGGTAGTAAAGACAGATGTCCTGCTGCCAGCCAGGAGCTGTCACTAAATGACAGCCTGAACACCAGTGTCAGTAATGCTAGTACTTAATACTTGGAGGCTATTAACCAACACATAAAGCAATACGTTTTTACTTCATAAAGAACATATATTTTGAAATACTCACCTTTATCTTATAGCCTTTGCCATATAATTCAAAGTAATTTCATGCTTTGCTTTGTACAACTGTTGCAATCAAAACCATCTATGTTATTCTTTTTTTTTTAAGAAGTTTAAGTTTATGGAAAACAGAGTACCCAATTTGTTCAGCTAGCTGATAAAAAATACTTTTATTGTATTATAGCATCACATATCCCAGTCTTCAATGGTCTAAACATCACTGCCACAAACAAAGCCCTTTTCCTTATAAAATAGAAAGCAAAAACATAATACATTCTGTATCAAAAATGATCTGTATAAAAAAATGCTTTCTATAAAAATGCTTAGGTAACCAACAATACTGGAAGGACACATTTGTTGCAACATTATAAGTCAAACAAAAAATAATCACTTGCTACTTAACTATTAGTGTTCGATGGCAGTTAAGCCTATACCCTGAAAATGTGTTTTTTTATCATATTTTAGTTATAATGCACAAAAAGCAAACCCACTTCAGAAAGTGATGTATGCAGAAAACTATTTTCAATCAAAAATGTTCTAGTAACCATACTAACAAGGCACAAACATGTATAGCTTATCACAATGTTATAAATGAAAAAGAAAACAGAAAACTGCTAAATAAAATATGACTATATGTCACAATTGTACAGTTTCCAATATATGAAATGTTGTTTGTGAAACTACAGAGGAAAATGCAGTGAAGCACCCAAAGTGATAACTTCATTAGTTCCTTAGACTGTTACTCATTAACTAAATGCATTGTTAGTAGCAGCTGATGGCCATGACATGTGCGAAATCTGCTAGAGTATGTCGTTGGTTTCAAATATATGGTGTTTTATTACCATGGACCACCACAAGTCCTATATTGCCACTTGATGCTGGACAAGCCACGCTTCTTCGCTAGAGATGGCTTGCACCTGTCACCCTTAGGCTTTTGAATACTTGCCGAGGCTCTTGCCACCCCCATAGTGCCTTTTTTTAGGCAAGGCTCAAAAGACAAACCCAATGCCGTAAATAACACAAGTAACAAAAAACTGAGGGTAATGCTACTCAATGCCAGAAGTCTAAACCTCAAAATGCATGCACTCAAGGCACTCCTCAGTATGGAGAAAATCGATATATGTGCAGTAACAGAAACCTGGTTTAAGGCTCCAGAGAGCACCACAGCACTACCAGGCTACAACTCATACCATACATTTCAGCCACAGAACCCAAACCGAAATACAAAAGGCGGGGGCGTATCCATATTCATCAAGGGTACCCACACCTCCAGGTTAGTGGCACAGCACGATGCTTCAGAGATCATCCATGTGCAACTAACAATGGGCAAAACTGCATTTCAAATTGTAGCTTGCTACAGATCACCCACCATGTCCCAGGACCCCCATTCTGCATTTTTGGAAATACTGGGAAACGTGAAGGTCCTACCAAACACCCTAATATTGGGTGATTTCAATTACCCAAACATTAACTGGGAGAACTACTCAAGTACTAACTCCCTTGCCCAACTTTTCCTAGAATTTATAAACTCAAACACCCTGGTTCAACTAGCCAACACTCCCACCAGAGGTGACAACATATTGGACCTGGTCATCACCAAAATGGGTGACCGGTGTTCCACACCAGCGGTCAAGCCCTCACTGGTTAGATCTGACCATAAACAAATCACTTTGGATATCCATATTTCGCCCCCACCCCCAGACAAGAAAGCCACCATGAAAAACTTTTCAAAAGCAAACTTCACGTTACTTAAGACCCCATGCTGAAGGATAACACTGTCCAAGCTGCAAAATCGTTTACTAATGCATTCTACGGGCAGCTACAAGAATGCATGGATTGTGCCATCCCAAGAAAAACCAAGACTCACTCCTCCAAGAAAAGGAAACCAGTCTGGTGGACTTCTGCCATAAACAAGCTATACAACAGAAGGAGGAAACTAGTACAGAAAAGAGTAAAATCCCAAGAAGGGAAGACATCCCTAATCAGTATCAGCAAGAAACTACAATCCCTCATAAAATCATCCAAGGCGAGCTTTGAAAGAAAAATTGCCAAGGACTCCAAAAATAACCACAAGGCATTCTTTAGCTATGTCAAGAATCTAAGTGGCAATGCTCAGATCTGCTCAGAGTTAGTGCAGAATGGCACAAAATACACTGAACCGACCAATATCGCCAACATCTTGGCAGACAGGTTCAGCGCAAACTTCACCCCCCTCTCACCCCCAAAAGGGCCCATAACCATACCAGAAGAATGTAGAGTCCCTGAAATCACAGACACTCAGGTTAAAACGGTCCTCTCCAAAGCCAAAAACACAACATCAATGGGACCAGACAGTGTCCCAGGCTGCATCCTACACGAGCTCAAAGACGAACTAACCCCTCACCTAAACACACTATTCAAACTCAGCCTCTCCACAGGCTACATACCCATAGAGTGGCACACAGCAACAGTTATTCTGGTCCACCAAGGCCACAACAGACCCTGGGAACTATCGCCCTATAAGCCTGACTAGCTTGGTCTGCAAGTCTATGGAGCGCATCATCATGGAACTCATTAACAGAGACCTTGCGAACCTCCAAACACGGCACCCTACCCAGTTTGGCTTTGTTAAGGGTAGATCATGCCTCCTAAACCTGGTGGACTTCTTTGAGACAGTTTCCAAGGCTATAGATGAGGGAAAGATGGTACACACAGCCTACCTAGATGTCGCTAAGGCCTTCAACACCATTCCCCATTTTGGTATTAAGACAAGCTCACCAGCCTGAACATAAACCATTACGTCACAAGATGGGTTGCCAACTGGCTCATGGACTCAGCCCACATGGTGAGAGTTGCGGGAACTAGGTCCAACTCTAAACCGGTTGCAAGTGGCGTTCCCCAGGGCTCAGTCCTAGGACCCCTCCTGTTCAGCATATACTTCTCAGAGGTACAGGCAAGCACAGAAGGACTATGGCTGACCAAGTTCGCAGACGACAGCAAACTAGGGGCTATAATTGACTCTCTGGCTAACACAGACATCCTCCAAAAGGGTCTCACTGAGATGGATACCTGGTGTAAAAATCAGGGCCTCAAGCTAAATGCCAAAAATGCATAGTCATCCCCTTTGGAAAAAACAAACTACCCACGAACTACCGCATAGGTGGTAGCCCCCTAAATA
Source organism: Protopterus annectens (assembly GCF_019279795.1). Lineage (NCBI taxonomy): Eukaryota > Metazoa > Chordata > Ceratodontiformes > Protopteridae > Protopterus > Protopterus annectens. The sequence goes on along the minus strand of NC_056740.1, from coordinate 172,029,756 downwards.
TGGAGGACGTAATAAGAGATCTGGGGACCCAAGTAGATAGTAATCTCACCTTTGATAATCACATTGCCAAAGTGGTTAGAAAATCCTTCTGCATGGCCCACCTAATCGCAAAAGGGTTCGCATCCAGATCAGAAGAGGTCATTGTGCTCCTCTACACATCACTCATCAGACCCATCTTAGAGTGCAATGCCCCATTTGGGATGTACCTTACAAGACACCTGCAACAGCTGGAAAGACCACAGAAGTACATCACCAAGAGGATCAATGGCCTGAAACAGATGCCCTATGCAGCTCGACTGAAGAAACTCCAGTTGTACTCGGTTGCATACCACCTACTCAGATGTGATCTCTGCCTGACATACAAGGCCATGTCCAACCAAGAATTGATGAACATGCTACACCTAAAGAAAACTTTATCCCTTTGAACCACATGCTTTAGGGATCTAAACCTCACCACAACAATAAATAGGATGTGCAGGAGGGACAGATTCCTGTCCCAGAGACTTTCCATGCTTTGGAACAAGATCCCAATCTACATTAGGCAAAGCTCCTCACTAACACTCTTCAAAAAAAACCTTGACGAGTGGATGGGAAACAGAAAGTTTACCTCGGGGATCACTTCAGTGGCTCTGCTGGACAGAGGCACAGGGAACTAATCTAAGGGGGTGGTGAAAGCCAACACATTCTGGCTAGGCTTATAAATGCCTTAGGGCAGATAGCCTAGTACCCACCTATGAATCTATGAACCTATGATTGCTCTGATTATTTTATAGTAGACATGCATATTTCACATTTTTCTGACTTACAAACTCACTGTGCATTCTGAATAATATCAGTAGTGTTTTCTTACAAAATGACATAAGCGATACTCTTCTCAGCAAAAAATGACTTCTGTTTTCCATTTTTAAGCTTCCATTATGAGCGGATGGAGGTTTAACCACCGAGGATCAGAATCCCTGAACTACATTCCCCCCCAAAAATTGACTGAAAAAACACTTTTAAAGGTGTGTGTGTGTGTGTGTGTGTGTGTGTGTGTGTGTGTGTGTGTGTGTGTGTGTGTGTGTGTGAGTGTGTGTGTGCACCACCCCTATATATATATTTCGAACTAGTAATAGGAAGACTCACTTCTGCGAAAGTTCACTTTAAAAAGTGAACTTTTGCGTAAGTGCACTTCACCGAAAACACCGCAGCACAGTGGAGGACATAAAAAACAAGCTATTTCCTCCACTATGGTGCGATAGTCACGGACCTTAGGATTAGGGCACGGGTTAGGGTAAGGGGATAGTTAGTAAAGCTATCCCCTTACCCTAAACCATGCCCTAACCCTAAGGTTCATGACTAACGCACCATAGTGGAGGACATTTCTATGTCCTTCACTGCGCTGCAGTCATCACGGACCTTAGGGTTAGGGCACGGGTCATGGTAAGGGGATAGCCCGTATCCCCTTACCATGACCCATGCCCTAACCCTAAGGTCCATGAGTACTGCATGGAAGTTCAGTACAACACCTGTTCATTGTACTGAACTTCGCGTAAGTGCACTTTTGATTAAGTGCACTTTCACTGTAGTGAGTATTCCATGCACTATTTCAAATTAGTGAAAATTCGATCTATTGTATGGAACACATATACATACATACATACATATATATATATATATATATATATATATATATATATATATATATATATATATATATATCGGTAGTGGTGCTGCGGTAGCATTGTCGCCTCACAGCAAGACGTCCCGTTCGATTCTCAGCTAGAGTGTCTTCTGTGTGGAGGCATGCGTGAATGGGCGTGCCTTCATTGAAGGTTGTGCATCAGGGCTGGTATCTCGGCACGCAAAAATCCACTACCAAACATTAGTGGACCAGAGTTCCGCTGTGGCGACCCCTAACCGGGATAAGCCGAAAGACACAATATATATATATATATATATATATATATATATATATAGAGAGAGAGAGAGAGAGAGAGAGATATACATATACATATATCAACTCCATGGTCATACCAACTTGAAGAAGGAGGAATTCCTCTCACAAAATACATCACTGCCAGCACAATTCACTGCCAGTGATCTATGGAGGAGTTCTGATCCTTAGGTGGGTTGAATTTTGAGTAAATGAGGCTTGAGGATTCTTCATACACCTGTGAGTTAATGCATTTTCAATTTTATAGCAAACTAGTTTACTTTATCTGACAGACGTACATGTTTTAATTTACTCAGATATTGTGACCATCAGTTACAGAATGCACATACAATATGCTAGAAGTATATAAGCTGTTTAGTCCAAAGGTAGTACTAAGAATAGTTTGGTATAATACCATAGAAGAAAATGTAATAGCTGAAAGGTTAATTAAGGACAGTTAAAAATCCTGCTTGACCTTTTAGATAACTTTTAGGTTAATATCTGCTGAATTGAAGTTAGCCCCAGTAGAAAATGCACAAAAAGTGGTAAAAAACAGAATGCAGGTCAACATGTAGCTCACCAAACCTAGTTAAGACTCAAATTAAACATCACTTTTAATAGGCCCTTCTCATACAGTCTGCATAAAGGTAAAAATCTTGTTATCAACTGTAGTGTGTATGTCTATTGAGAAAAAAGCACAGAACTACAGTGATACAGATTGGGAAGCTTTGAAAGTTTTCCAGACAGTAAAATCAAACAAGTGAATCCAGTGAATGCAAAAACAGTATACCTAATAACATTTCTTGCAACCAGCAAAATAAAGAACTTGAAGAAAAAAAATCAGTGCAAGTAGTACAAAGAAAAAGCGACTTAATCTGGTTTTCAATGTGATGGCAAAACAAAATGAAGTTTTAAAGGTGCTTCTTGACCTTACCTGATCATTATTCAGAGATTATTCAGATTAAGACACACTTGGTTGCTTCACACAGATGTGGGCATGTTGGGATGTGTCTTTCTTGAGTGGTCTGGACTACAGTCATATTGCAAAAAGGAAGTAATCCTGAAGGATTTAATTTTATGTTGGTATTTTAATGAACAGTAGTTTATTTAACATTTGTTTACCAGTATAGGCTGACTGGACAGCTAATGTCCATTTTCAGTGGAGTCCTGGGGAGAAAAGCTCCAAACGGTTACAGAATAAAGAGTAATACATGGTAACACTTAAAGGTTACAGAGTTTAAATGATAACAAAAGGTTAGGAAACATATTGTAGAAGGTTAACAATTTAAAAAATACAAAGTTGTTGTACCAATGTAGGATCATAGCTCTTTCGTAGAGTAAACATAGGTACAATATATGTACATGAGATTTTCGTAGTTAGAACATATTTACAATATATACAATATAGGCAGCGGGCATAGCATCATGAAATAACATCCTACAGTAGGGTAGTCATTTTCTTTTTTAACCCGGGTCTTCAAAATAATTTGGTTGTCAAATATTTATTTTTCTTTCTCTCTCTACACTTCAAAAACGTGGAACATCTATTTCTTAAAAAAATGGTGGGTGTAGCTTTTTTTTTATGACCTCCAAGAAAAACATGTCTTGTTTTATGAGATGATGCCTATTAGAAAAAAAAGGTAGACTACCTATTACAATTGATAATTGTGATTTTTTTAATTGCTATGCTTTTACTGTTTTAGGAAAGGCAATTAATGTGCTCTGTATGTAGTTTACGTTATGTACTATCTCATGTAATAAACTGTTTATTAGGTTGCAGTTAAAGAACTTTGCACATTTTATAAAGCTTGAGTTCGAGCAACAGCTTGGGAGGATGTGCAGGTGACAGCAACTTCACAGTGAGTATGGAGAAATGGAGGTATTCCACGTGTCACTTATCTGGAGCTGGATTTGGAGTCGGCTACTTTTACAGTGTGGCATCTGTCAGTAAGCCAGTTGGCAACCCTTTGAGTGATGTAGGGATTTATGCCCAGCTTAGTAAGTTTATCTATGATTCCAGAGTGGAGGATGGTGTCAAAGGCCTTGGCGAGATCCAGATAGGCTGTGTGGACTGCCTTACCCTTGTCCACGGCTCTGGAGACTGATTCAAAGAAGTCATTCAGGTTCAGGAGACACGATCGGCCCTTCACGAACCCAAATTGGGTGGGGTCCAGTGTTTGAAGGCTGCCAATGTCTTCGTTTATAAGTTCTATGATTATACGTTCCGTGGCCTTGCAGATCAGGCTTGTCAGACTGATGGGATGGTAGTTCCCAGGATTCAAGGTGGATCCCACCTTGTGGAGTGGGATAACTGTAACTGTGCACCACTCAGTGGGCATGAAGCCTGAGGTGAGGCTATGATTAAACATGACACTTAGCTGAGGTGCCAGTTCATTTCGTAGTTCATGTAGTACACAGCCCGGGATGTCATCTGGTCCCATGGATGCTGTATTCTTAGCTTTGGAGAGTGTGTTTTTTTACCTGTGTGGCCATGATTACCAGGATTTGGCAATCTTTCTGTATTGAGAAGGGCCCTTTATGGGGTGAGAGGGGGGCGAAGTTGGCACTGAATCGATCTGCCAATATATTGGCAATGTCCTTGGTATCAGTGTATTTAATGCCATTCTGTTGTAGCTCAGAGCAGATCTGAGCATTGCCATTTAGATTCTTGACATAGCTATAGAATGCCTTGTGGTTGTCTTTGGAATCTTTGGCAATTTTATTTTCGTAACTTGCTTTGGAGGATTTTATGAGGGATCTCAGCTTCTTACTGAGGCTAGTAAGGGAGTTTTTTGCATCCTGGGATTTTCCTCTTTTTTGCAACAGTTTTTTCCATCTGTTGTATAGTTTGTTTATGACAGGGGACCACCAGATTGGCTTCCGTTTTTTGGAGGAGAGCATCTTGGTTCTATTTGGGATGGCACAACTCATGCACGAGTGGATGTGCTCATACAGTGCTTTAGTGTAGGATTCGGCAGTCGAACTTTCAGTTCCCATCTGCATGAGTGTCATGAAGTTTGTCACTTATGACTTGAGTAGCATGAAGTTGGCCGTGGAGAAGATTTTTATGGATGTTTCCTTACTGGGGGTGGGGTTGGGATGTGGATGTCAAAGGTGATTAGCTTATGATCAGACCTAACCAATGAGGGGGTGACCACTGGTGTGGAGCATCGATTTCCCATGATGTTAATGACCAGGTCCAGGATATTGGAGCCCCTGGTGGGACTGTGGATTAGTTGACCCAGGGCATTGGAATTTATGAATTCCAAGAACTGTTGGGCAAAGGTGTTGGTACACGAGTAGTTTTCCCAGTTAATGGCAGGGTAGTTAAAATCACCCAGTATTAGGGTGTTTGGTTGTATCTTAATATTTTCCAGAATGTTTAGAAAGGTGTAGTCAAAATCTTGGGGCATGGTGGGGGATCTGTAACAAGCTACAATTTGGACTGCAGTCTTACCTAGTATTAGTTGCACCTGGAGAATTTCGGATGCATTGTGTTGGGAAACTAGTCTAGAGGTGTGAATATCCTTGGTGAATATGGACAGTCCTCCGCCTATAGTATTTTGGTGATGTTGTTTTTCTTCAACCCTTTCTATTTCTCATAATCCATTTCAGTTCTGATTTATATGAGTCATGCTAGATAAGGAAGTAGTGGTGTATTCCTATCCCATTGAAATATAGGGCTGGATTCTATAAAGTTTGTGGAAGCTATTTGTGGACAGCCCAGCATGCTGAAAGAAGACTTCAGTCCACCTGCTGCAGACATGATTTCAGAAGTCACCAGATCATCATCTCAAGGTACAACTCACACAGGTATGTTGCATCTCTGTATGGAAAACAGCAAGAGACACACATCAGTGCTACACATTTCTATCTCTACAATATAATAAAATGAAAAAAGAGAAACCACACAGGACATGATGCAGACATTTTAATATCAGAAGACACATATCACAGTAAAGTGGTAATTCAATAATATGAGCCAGCTATGTTTACTACACTGTTGGACACACTGCAACACAGTCTAGTGTGACCGCATTGATGTCTCACACCATGGTTTTCTCTGCTCCAACCATGTGCAGTCACATGTTGCCCTAGTTGCTCCACGGAGGAGATGGATGGGGTGACACTACCATGTTGAGATGAAAGAGCATGACTGTGAGTTGAAGGCCTTGTGAGTAGTGGGACCACAACAAATGGGGCAGCAGTTGAACTATGTGCAGGTTGGACTACAAACAGTGATTCTCGATGACCAAATGTGGTTCTGCAGACAGGTGGCCTGCCGCTCCCATATTGCAATTTACTGAGTGCAGTCAGGGAATGCAGAGGCCAGAGATTCTACAGACAGTGCCACAGCTAGCAGACTCTCATTCTGAGCTGCCAGTGCAGCCATAATCTCACTGTGTGTGCACTCTTGTTCTTCATGCATGACATGTAGCTGTTGTGCACCGATGACTGACTGCTATCGTTGCTGTGACCATTCATTTGCCTGCAGCAGGATGTGGCACCTTCTGACACCTGGCCATACACAACATCTGCTCACATACATCTACCAATGCACCCTGTTAATGGTTGTTGTCTGGAACTGCCATCAGCAGGGGTGTCATCTGGGGTCTGTTGGTCAATGTCCTCAACCTGTTCAGTATCTACTATGCCAGCATCCTCTGAATGGTTAGACAAGTTGGCCTCAAAATATGAGGCTACAGCTGCAGCAACATCCCTGTCAACCTCATGAGTAGACTCTCCAAACACCTCAAGGTACTGTGTGCCAGGAGTGATACCATCATGTAATGACACATCTTGAACCACATCATGATGACTGGATGATACAGATAGCTGATCTGCTACAAGACACAAAGACACAGATCAGGACAATAAGCTTGCATCACCTGATGGATATCATCAAAGACATATGACATATATATCTCACTTCAGTGGTACAAATAATAATGACTTTGCGTGAGGTGTGCTGTATGTATGTTTCACAGAATCTACATACATGCAGTATATAATATGGTTACAAGGCCAACATACATGACATATGTGAGTGATGTAAAAAACACACATGTGACAAAAACTCATGGGAAGATTGAGATGTTGAAGAGGGATGAAGTTCAACTATTCTTGGAAAAAAACATTAGTGATCACATCATTGACGTGATTAACCAGGTGGACAAATTAAAACATACAGAAGGTGTGACATGCACATACCACTCGTATGTGCACTTGATGATGTTGATGCAGATTGACCTAGGAATGGGAAGAAGGAGACAGTATAAATGGAGGACATCTACAGGATTAACAGCAATAACAGGTATGAAACAAATTTAATAACATGCAACTAACAGACTCCTACTGTGGATAGGTTGTGGGTTGTACTGTGGATCTTGCAGAGGGAAAGTAAAGAGAAGGACATTACAGTCATGTGCTCAGCAAAAAGAATACTGACAGTATCACATATACAACACAGTAATATTAGCTGCAAATACTCACATGATGTATGCTGCAACTGTACACCAGATGGGCCTATGTTGACAAATATTGACATAAATTTCATGTATCACATGTGCTACACTGTCATGCAAGCAATGACAATTTTGCTGTAACATACCTGGTCAGTCTGCACTTAAACCTGCATGGCGTAGGCCTCCACTGGATATACCTGTAGTGCACAATGTTAGGTAAATAACAATATGACAGTAAACAGCAAAGCCATGAAATGAGGCTGAGGCAATAATAAGGTAGTGGTCACAGTAAAAGTATGGAGACACTCACCTGATGATCCCTAGTTTAGTCCCGATGTAGACGGACCTGTGAATATTAATGCGAACAGCATCACGAATGTTATTTGGACTGCTCTTCTGTACTTCAGTTGTATCAGTACATGTCATTAAACTTACCTACATCATTCTCACCCTGTGTAAATGGGTGTGCATGGCTTAGCTCTGCTGCTGTCAATTAAAAACAACAATACATGAATATACATCCTACAGCAATATGAGGTGGTTGTCCCAATACAGAGCAATATAATGAAAAGAAAGACATACATGTTCGTCCAGGAACTCCTGCTTCAATCCCAACAGTTGGGATGTGTTTCTCCTCACTTGCTATATGCAGTGAGGCCAGAAATATTATGATGCCATCGGGGACGGTCAATGATGGTCCAGCAATGGTGGCATCCCTCAATCTCCTGTAATGTTTCACTCTGTTGGCTGCATGAAGGATCATGTCCAAGTAGGGCTGCCTACAGGCATCATAGGATTGGTTGTGGCCTCCAACTGCATCGATTATGTTTTGGTCCAGATTTCATGTCTCCAAACTGTATCGCCTGAATGGCCTAGCAGTCTCCAGCCATGTTGCCAGAGAGCATCAATTATGAGGTCATTTTCCTGGGGGAGAAATTGTCACCCCAGGACAGCTGGCCATCTGAACAACAGTGATATGCTCATGATAATATTTCTGTGTGAGCCCATTTATGCATTTGATTCTGTGAAGAACATGTCACATAAACAGTATGTATTCCTGTGCAATGCACTGTATGTCATAAATATTAACTTTACATATTAAAAGTGACAAAAATCCCTTCATACAAAACAGTTGTAAAATCTACATAACTTGCAATAGCTTTTGCTTGATTAGAAACCCTCATACTACAAGTATTTTGAGGTCCAAAGACAACAGCATCATGCCACAGGAATCAAACCGCAATTCACATTAAAATACTACATCAAGTAACAATTGAACAACTTTATTTTTTTATTTATTTATCATTTTGTTGACTGGGAAAGTCCAAGTAGGACAGAGCCTATTTTCAGCGGAGGCCTGGAGAGAAATGCTTCAGACACGTCTTTGGATTGTGGGAGGAAACCAGGAAACCCACGCGAATGAGGGAGAACATGCAAACTCATAGGTTCATAGGCTCATAGGTTGGTACTAGGCTATCGGCACTAGGGCCTATACAAGCCTAGCCATAACAATTCCCTGGCTATTTCTTCCCACAGTATTTACTTCCCTGGACCCCTGTCTAGCAGGGCGACTGATGTGATCCCCGGGGTGAATTTCCTATCTCCCATCCAATCATCAAGGTAACTTTTGAAGAGGGCCAAAGACGTGCTCTGCTTGACATGTATGGGTAGTCTATTCCAGAGTCTGGGAAGTCTCTGGGTCAGGAACCTATCCCTCCAGCATGTTTTGTTCATTGTGATGATAAGGTTTAGATCCCTGGAGCGTGTGTCTCTGAGGGATTGGGATTTCTTTAAGTTTAGCATATCCAACAGCTCTGGGTTTGACATGGCCTTGTATGTTAAGCAGAGATCACCTCTGAGTAGACGATTTGCGACAGAGTATAGGTGGAGTTTTTTTAGATGGTCAGCATAGGGTATCTGCTTTAGGCCTGTGATTATTTTAGTGAGGTATTTCTGTGACCTTTCCAGTTGTTACAGATGTCCTGAAAGGTACATACCAGTTGTGGCATTGTATTCTATAATGGGTCTAATGAGGGATGAATACAATGGGACAATGACCTCCTTTTTACTGGATGAAAAGCCCTTAGTGATGAGGTGTGCCACATAGAAGGATTTCCTGATTGTTGTGGCGATGTGTTTATCAAAGATGAGACCACTGTCCACCTGTGTCTCTAAGTCTCTTATCACACTTTCAGTGTTTAGTGTACTGTCACCTATGTGGTAATTTACAGGTACATATTTTTTCCCAAAGGGGATAACTATACATTTCTTGGCATTGAGCTTGAGCCCATGGCTCTGGCACCAAGCATTTGTTTCTGTAAGACTCCACACAGAAGGCACCCCAGCCGAGAATCAAACCAAAAAGCCTCTTTCTGCGAGGCAACAACATTATCTGCTGTACCACTGTGCAACCCCATAGAAAGTAATCGACTTATGGAAAGTAATGGAATACCTCAGGATCCATAGGCAGGCCACACACAGTATAGATCATTAGTATATTGAGCCAACAGTGATAACACCTTTGTTAAGAAGCATCATTGAAGAAATATCCATAACAGCAACAGTACATTTTTAACAGTTTTGTAGGGAATATGAATTAAGAAATATCTGTAGTATGAACATCACATAGTAGATATGGATACTGTCAGAATCCATAGGTTTCTGTAGTTACACCACAGAGTGCAAAGAATTACCAGTAAGAATTGTGAATGGTATGCAAATCAGCCTTCATGTACTGTTAACATTTGCAATATAAGTCTGTCTATACAACTGCTTATGGCACTGAAATCACTTATTTAAAATAGCAACACCTGTATGCATAAAGTTCAAAACAACATAATTCCAGTAACTTATAACAACTTCTGTAAAACGTAACATTTTGAGTAATAATTAATTTCAACAGGTACCTTTGGAAATAACAGAAAGGCTACCAATCACCAATGTACCTCTCACTCTGAATTATAGAATCAAAATGCACCTAAGTACCATTTGCACCATACATAATTAATGAGGTTTATTAAAATCCATGTTTTTGGAATTCCATTTATGCATCTCTGCATAAATTAGCTTCATGTGCAGTAACACCCAGGTGTGCTGTGTAAACACCCATTAGGTATTGATAAATGGTACCAGGTGTGGCACATGCCCCTTACCTTCCAATGATCTGATAACATGACATCAGTGCCACTTTCAAATGCTGATTTTGATAATTTACTGATCAGACCATTGCTAACTGTGAACTGAGTGGTACCTCGGTGAGCATTTTTTTGTGTTTGCATTTTCCAGACATCTTCAACTTGAAGATCATGATGACTACTTTGAGGTGGCTGAGACATGTAGACATGTCCATGTGCCCAACTAGACCAGCGAGGAGTTGACCCAGATGTTGACATTGAATGCTGCATTAGAGCAGAGGATGACAACCAGACCCAGGAATTTCACCATGATAGACATATGGAAGCAAATCATTAGGGAACACTGAAAGAGGACAGGGATCTACCACAGTGGAGTGCGGGTTCACCAACGATATGACAACCTGCATTGCAGTGATGCAGAGGATCTACTATGGAGGGTCACTGAGGTGTGGAGGCAGCATGTAGATTCCTACAGTAAGTGTCAGTATTCTACGCATACTTGAGCATTCCTATGGATTTTGCAGCTATTTCTCTGTCCTATATATATGATATAGATGTTTTTTATAACCATTTAATAGCTGCTGTAATAATTAGCTTATGGGGATAAGAAGATTGACTTGGTAAATACTGTCCTGATAATTGTGGATTTGATTCCCATGTTGTTAATTTGTTTAATAATGTGTATAACATCCATAATTATGACCTTTGTATATTATACAACATCTAAAGACATATTTCACATAGCCACTATCATCATGCATCACTAACACCTATAGTGCCTAGGCCACAGATGACTGTGCACTTCATTGTTCTCCATTATAGTACCATAGTATCACTTACTGCACCATTATATATTGGAATAAAAAATAAACATCATTTCCTTAATTCATTCCTCCTAAGAAAGTACACAGACATGTCTGTTTAAGTTAAAAAGGAAAGCCTGCCCGACTGCTTAAACATATGTTTTCAGTTTTGTGTTGATAGCTGTTATTTCTGTATAATAAAATATTCAATACATTTTTGCAGTTTCCATATCAGCAGGACGTCTTAATAAACACCTGCAGTACCTGGTTTCTAATATGAAGCCCCTGCTGACTGTTAGCTCAGCCTGTAAGACATCTAGTCAGCATGTCTAGACTTTTGTATGTTGTGGGTTCCAATCCATATAAGAGAAACATAAATGTGTAACTGTTATCTTGGGTTAATTCCCCCAAAGTATTTCTCTGGAGAAACATGTTCTAAAACTTCATATTAATGTTTCTGTTGTGCATGTTTACAAATAACTGCATTAGTTGTGGAAGCGATACAAATACACCAGTAACTATACCTCCCAACTGTACTGAGTTCCTCAGAATTTCCCGGTTTTGAGGCTAAAATAATGGGGTGCCATGAATTCCCGAGTGGCCCCTTCAAATCACGATTTTTTACTTTACTTATAATTGTTTTTGATAATGTTGATATCATCGCACAGTACCAACAACTTGCAGGGGTGTTTGTGATGATGTTAGCGTAGTGAGACCAGCAATGATCCCTGACTACCTGTAAGAGTTTAAAAAAAAAAAAAAGTTTTTTATGGCAGGTAACGAAAGAGGACCAAACTGGTAGCAAATACATACCATCCTCGAAGATAGATTGTGGGATAGGTTTATGCCTACCTAAAATACTAATACACTTTCATACCTTTTTTGGAGTATTGTTGTTTTAATTTGTGATTTTCTTGCAGTATTATCCTGTGCAAGCGCAAACATTAGCTCAATCAGCTTTTGCGAGAGTGGTCTCATACTAGTGAGCAAGGGATGCACTTTATCGTTTTTTAGATGAAGCAGACAGACACACAAGTAATTTCAGCCAAACAGCGGATCTATGGGGGACAGTGAGTTCAGTTTTCACTTATACAAGCAAATCCAGCGTTGGAATTATTTAGTACCTTTAATGTAAACTTAATGGAAATTGTAGTTCTATACAACCGATTGTGATCGTGGTAAATGAGAAATACAGCTTCCATTTAAATTTACATGAAAAGTACCAAATAAGGTTGCAAACTCTGTCTGCTGGTGCCAGAACTGATGGTTTAAGAGACAACTTATTGACTCCTGTGGCTAAGCTATTTCTCAGAGAATTTCTGTTTTGTCTGCTTGATCTATTAAATGAGAGAAAATGTGATAATCAGACAAAGTTTTTACTTCACATTCTACAACAGAAGCACACCACTAAACTGTTACTGATTTTGCAGAGCATTCATATATTTGTCTAGTATCCTGACATGCTCCTCATAATTTTTTTGATTTCTTGGTGAAGCACTAATAATTAGAATCCATCAACAATGCTGGGCACACACACACACATACACACATACACACACACATACACACACACACACACACACACACACACACACACACACACACACACACACACTTTGCTGGAGCACGGTTAATTACTGTATCAGGTCAGTAAGCAGTGTTCAGCTTTGTTTGGTAGTCTTTGTGCACAGTTGCCCAGAATAGCTCCAGTCACGGTTTAATCTAGATAAGAAAAAAAAAGTGTGTGTGTGTGTGTGTGTGTGTGTGTGTGTGTGTGTGTGTGTGTGTGTGTGTGTGTGTGTGTGTGTAAGGGGTTTCTGGCTTGTAGATGAAGCAGATGTTTTGCACAATACTGTATGCACTGAATACTAGTAGCAATTGTGTTTTCAGCAACCTAACGAAACTGCCATGTGCAACTACTACAGTGGATCGTTGCATATCTTTTTTAATATTTAACTTAGAAAAGTTAACACAGCAGAAGAGCCAACCAAAGGCTGCACAATTTAGCTGATTGCATACCCAGCCAGATGTCAGCACTGGATTGTGCTGCTGGGGGCAAAAAAAAATCTGGGCACTTGGTAAAAGAGGTATGAGTTTAATGTTGTTGTTTTGTAAACACTTGAGATCATAGAGGACCTGGGGCTGCCGCTGACTATTTTATTGAGTAGCTCCTGCATCCAGTAGTGAAATGGACAGGAATCCTTAAATGTTTGTTAATTTTTCATTGTATTAAAGATTTGTTGCTGTTCCACAAAAGACAAGTTTTACAAACATTTACAAACATTAGCACTTAGCATCCATTTCATACTACATCACAAGAAGCTCTTAAGGGTTACATGAATGAACTTAGGAAATAATAAAAATGTTGAATAGGTATGATATTTAAGTTGTGAATAATTATTTTGGGGACATATTTGTGCAGCTGAGTTTTAATTGAGATTCTGTCTCAAACTATTCATTTTGTGTTGATCATGTTCTCAGCTGAGCCCAGTTTAAAAGATAAGTGAGACAGGGCACAGTGTAAGCAAATTGTTTGGACAGGGTTTGAATCAGGATTCACGTTCTCAACACAGATCTTCACAAATAGACATTGAGATCAGTAAATCAAAAAAAATGAAATTGTATATGTTTAGTAACACCAACTAATTTTCATAGCTTCCACTGAAACTGAAGCGAGAAACAAACTTGGAAGCACAAAAATGCGAATAATTAGTATATACTAATAAATGAAAGAAATTCTCAGGCAAATCCATGTGTTTTCTCTTAATTGTAGGTAAGATTCATCCACAGATTTTCATGTAAATAACAGAAAATAGACTTGACAGACAATTAAGCTAATCATAGGAGATCATACATAATTCTCTATTACTGAGAAAAAGTAAAACCCGTGTGATGAGAAGAGAAGGCTGTACACTGCCTCAGCTTACAAAGAAAGAAAGAAGTTGTCAGCATTAGTCGGGGTTATGTGAGTGTACTATTATCATTTGTATTGGTGGCCCTACACATTTCCAAGTTTACTGGAAGTGGGAAAGATGGAGATTCTCTAGGGAGCTCATTCAAAAAAAAAAAAACATAACGATCCAAAGGATGGACTCAGAAACAAATGTGGTGGTACAGAAATACATTGCAAATGTTGATTTTAATTAATGATAGTTTGCAATCATAAGCTCTAGAATAAAACATGTCTTAATCTTGGACATGAGTGTGCACTTAGAATGTCTGGGTCTTTTCAGACAGAAGAGGGATATTACATGTCGGGACGCATCTAAATGCTGAGGATCAGGTATAACTGCACAGTTAATGGGTAATTTGAGTTGGCAGATAGTGTGGTCCTGGGAAAGAGAGTATAAAGTCTGTTCATTTGTGATTAAAACGAAGTTAACATCTCTGTAATTCTGCAGCTATGGAAAATAATTATTCTAAATAAAAAAAAAAAGGTAATGGTGCAACATACAGAGCACAATGGTGTGTGTGTGTGTGTGTGTGTGTGTGTGTGTGTGTGTGTGTGTGTGTGTGTGTGTGTGTGTGTGTGTGTTCTATGTGTATTCTGTGTCAATTCCGAGTCAGTCATTTATCAAAGGAGGGAGTGGGTATGACTAGTTGTGCTACTGTTTTTCTGTTTTGGTCAGACTGTGCCTATTAATTATTCCACAAGAATGGGATTTGTACTGATTATGCTACCTTGCATATTAGCATAAGCATATCATTATTTATTAGCATTCTATATACACTACACTATATTTTATCAAAGTCTGTGTTTTTAAAATAAATTATCATCTCAGCCATCCATTTGGAAAAGTCTTATATAGTTCATAATCATAAACACCATTCTGATTCAGACAGTGCATTATGATATTTATTCAGTTATCATGTTGCGGCTTAGGCTAAATAAATAAGATACATAAATTTTATTGAGAGAGCCGGAAGGAGAAATCCTGTATAAACACAATGTCTCTAGACTTTTTATAGAGGTTTACTTAGTCCATGCAATACTTCAAAGGCTGCAGTTTAGAAAGCAATATTTGCTATGATCACAGAATAAATATAATGCTGGCATCCGCTAGTATTTTATTTTTGCCTTGCAGATTTTAGGATGTTTAATAAACTACTTATTTTGCTTTGCTTATTTTATTTGTTTGCTGTGACAATTTTCATTATATGTAAACTATGGTTACACACATACCTCTCAATCTTGCAGACCAAGAAATCTGGACAAAGCCAAAAATGATGGTGGGACAAAGGCCCCAAAGTAGGGACAGATATTAAATATTGCTCCTGTAAACTCACATAGTTGCTAAAATAACAGGTTTTGCATTATTATGCATTTTCTGAGGGATATGAAGTTTGTAATTCAAATGTTTGCTATTATTTATTATTTAGTGACTCAATCTTCATGTTACTATCCCACAATTCCATCGGAGTGGATGGGGATACATGATTATGTATGCAAATTTTATGTTAATCAATGTCCCAATTTTTGGCCAGTTGTACCTACTTTTCATGGGCCTTTGTCCAGATTTTTGATGTTTTCAGGTTGGGAGGTATGCCAGTAATCCATAATGCTCTGATAACATCAGATTTCTAATAACAGAGTTTATAGAGCATTACCTGTTTGCATGTGAGTAACATACAGGCTGTTAGCTTGGCTTGTAAGGAAACAGATCCCCATGCTTAAGCTTTGGCATGCTGTGTTTTCAAATCTAGAGTGGGGACACATGTTTGTAATTGTTATCTTGCTTTATTCTGCCCATAATATTTATTTAGAAAAGCATATTCCACTTATTGATATTAATGTATATTGAGGAACTCCATTATTCATCAAATTACTGCAGACATATCTGTAATCCATAAAGTTCTATTAACATCAGCTATTTAACAGCAGGTGCAGTAAAGCTTGTTAAATACTGTTACATGTCTGAACAATTCTCTGGTTAATATTGTGTACTTTGTAAAAGTGCCATGAAGGTCTGTTTTATTATGAAATATTACAATCAATTCAAGAATGTCATCCTAAAAATTTGAGTGAGTAGGATGGGCAGACAAACAGTTGAAATACAGAACAGGGAAGACGTATACATTTTCCTAGTGATGTGCACTTTGTCAAGGAATATCATGGTCCTCACACATACCTTACTGTGTCCATTATGTACAGCAACATGTATGGGTCTGTTCACAGATGCTGTATGCTACTTGACACTCTTCCGCTGTCTGAGGAATGGATGCTGTCCATTTAGGTCACTAATGTTTCTGAACACAATGCTGACATGAATGTAATTTTCAAACCATTTAGCTACATGACCAGCACATGCTCATATTTTGAAATCCTAAGCCAAGATTCTTATTAGATGATGTTAACACCTATTTGTAACACTGTCACATGTGTATTGTGATTACCTGCTGTTCATCAGAAATAAATGTCTAGAAACTGTGCTGAGAAAATTATAGCACTTTTACTTGAGGGATACATCATTCATACATTATCTTTTTTGAGTTCTAGTGAGGAAGATCGCAGCAGGAACTGAGCCATGTGCATTGAGCAGACACAGAGGCTTGAGGAGCAGCAGAGGGAGAAAAGTATGTTGATTATTTTTCCTGTTTTATGAAATTAAATGCATCTTCCCCTGTTTATAGGCCTGTATTTTTCACAATAGCATGCATATTATTCAGAACGCAGGAGAACACATCATGCATCAGTAAGGTAAGTGAAATCATCACACCATAGCTGTGCTTACAATTGTGACTGAAATCTAAAAATGTTGAACTTTCGTGTAGCATTGAGCCATTGTTTCAGCACTCAGTGTTTGAATTGTACTTCATAACCTAAATAACAGTTGGGTTGGTGAATCTGTCACACATATTTTAAGGTGGATGTTTTGTACATAATTCTAAGTGTTTTAATTGCTGTTTATGATGTATGGTTTGGTGCACCTGTATGTATGGCTGTGTTTTCCAGTGATCGATCTATTGTGTGGCACAGTAGCACAGCAGATAGTATTGTTGCCTCATAGCAAGAGTTTTCCCTGTTCAGTTCTTGGCTGGGGTGCCTTCTGTGTGTAATCTGTCTGTCCTCTTTGTGTTTGCATGGGTTTCTGACAGATGCTCTGGTTTCCTCCCACATTCCAAAGACATTGGACACTCTAAATTGGACATAGTTGTGAGTGCGTATGCAAGTGTCTGGTGTGGAAGAACTACCACTCAGTGGTGTAAACCTTGACTTGAGATGATTGACACTGTTGAAGTGACATTTTGACCCCATGTGCAAAAATGGGATGGATGGATGATCTGTTGTGCGTAGCCTGCCTATTCACAGAGTGAATGGGTGTCTGCTATGTCAGTGTTTGCAATGCCATTTGCAGACTGTGTGGCTTGCCCTTTTATTCAACATTGGTATTCCACTTGCCTTCAACACCTTGGATATTTTTGTAGAAACACAGTTATAGCCTAGGTTTACTGACATTTGTGCAGTTACACATTTGATGGCAGCAGTTCGTATTCAGCACACTCTGCATGTCAACATTGGTATTAGATCTGCCTCCAACACCTTAGGTGTTTACTGATGCCTGTGCAGATAGGGGGTCTACTTCTAAATTTCGAACTTTCACAACTTCGAATTTCTTATGGTCAAGGCCATAAGATCAAAGTTTGAAAACTTTGAAACGTTTAAATAAAAATCTCTGTATGGCATGGAATGGCATATTTACTGCTTTCCTCATTGTAGTGCGATCTTGGAATTGGTATATTTAATTAGCAGTGGGTTTGAGGGTGCAGGAGGGCTTGCCTCCCTACAAAAATGTAAAAAAAAAAAAAATTCTTTTGCTTTTATTTTTTTTTTTTTTTTGTATTTAAATTTGAAGTATCCAAACTTCGATTTCAGGGTCTCGACCATAAGAAATTTGAAGTTGTGAAAGTTTGAAATTTAGCAGTAAACTTGGAGATAGACATTTGTGTGCAGCAGATCATTATCAACAAACATTACCACAATGTTTTGATTTTTCAGGCTACTGATTGCTAAGACTTTTTGGTAGATAATGCATACAGTTGTACACATAAAATACTGTTAGTAACAGATATATTAGCTTTTCATATGTCATCAGCTAAGGAGACTGAACATACAGCATTGTTTTTACTGTTGTAATCATTAAATAGAAGTCTGTTCAGCAAATTATTATGCTGCCTGTCTCATATGGCTTGTCTATTGTCCACAATATTGTTAGATCACTTTCTTCTCATTTTAACAATGACACTCTTTGGCTGTTCATATAAATCATTGAATGCAGAGTGCAATCTCTTGGTTTGAGCATTCATACATTCCTACAAAGCTAATGACATGTGGGTATGTCTGAGCCTATACAATTGTTTAAAAAAGAATACTGATGTCCTGCTTGCAAATAGGACATATGGGGCTGTGCATTTATAAGGTAACTCTGCCCATAATGGACATGTCAGTCGCTGTGGAAACTGTCATAATAATCATATTCTGTTGTGCTATGATATTCATGGGACCGTTGTGCATGACAGACATTTGCTTTTCTTTTCTATTGTGTTTTGCAATTAATCTTGACAGAGAATGGGAGCTGTGGGTGTCCTCTGATCAGAAGGTGACAACAAGCGCATGCCAGGCCACTGACAGAGTCTTCCGAGGATGATAATGATGGTAATGACAACAATGATGAGGAGAAACCTGGGCCCACCCCTGCCTGAATCAACATGCCTGCACCCTGGAAGAGACAATGACACAGTTGGAATTGAGATGATTATTAGGAGGAGATCTGAGAGGTCATGACTGATGTGTTCTCAACACAGATGAGGGACATGATGGGGTCCTACTTTGAGGGTATGACATGGATTATGTGAGATTCATTCAGGGCGAAAGCCCTGGGTCATTTTGCAGTCAGAGCCCCATAAGCCTAGTCCTTCTGGTCCATAACTATTGTTTGTGTGCTCCACTTGTGTAAAGCTGCCAAATGGTGATTGCCGTTTCATTGATTGGACTGAATATGCACTCTTGTGCATGCATAGCATGTACCTGTCATGCTTATGTGTTAGTGTCTTTTGACATTTACTTCTGTTTCAATATGTGCATGACACATATTAGCACATTACACTTTAACTGTCCATGCATTGTGGCAGTTAACCTGCATCTAGTGCTGCAGGAGGTAACGTGTAAACATGTGTTTTACTTGGATGATTGACTCCATCACTAACAGAGTGATATGCATTGCATTTCTGTTTTGCCATATCAGGTATGTGCAACAGGCAGACATGTCACTCTACATGTGTTTTGGATGACAGTTGTCACGATATCCCACTTTCATGATATTTCATGGATTGGCAATATGATGCCATGTGGAATCATATAGAGGTATACCTTGTCTTAAGTGCAGTCCTCCTTTTCTAACTGCACCCAACAGAAATGTTTAATCTATACACAATGTTACAGATAATACATTCTTTAACAGTGCATTACACCGTGTTTGTTGTATGTAGCATTTCGACATCCATTATGTACTGACATTGGTTTATACCTTCCAGAAATACTTCTACATATTAACTGAAAATATGTGAATGTGCATATATAGTCGGATACATGCTGACACACAAATATACCTTTGATAAGTGAGCATTGACTAAATTATTGCTGCTGTGTTGTAATGATGCTCACAGGCATGTCCTCTGCTCCGTAACAAGCAGAGTGGTTGATGTACACCTGCATTTCTTTATTCACCATTTGCATATCAGTATGTCTGAATATGCTTGTAATTTTTAGCTTGCTTACTATGCATGTTGATGTGACGTGAATGCACATTACTGTGTATGTATTTTATATATGTCCAGTTCTGTGGACATCAGCAATCAATCTGGCCATTTAACATACATGTTCCATTTGATTAAATGTATTTCTCTTTGGCTTCTACAGCACCCTGTGTGCTGTACACATGCATTTATATAGTGTCAACTTACTTTGTCCTGCTTTACCCTGATATAGGCCCAGGTTGTCCACCTCCCTCCCACCTTCATATTTTGCTATTATTTTTTGCAGGTGCGTTTGCCTTCCTTGCAACTAATGACCATTGCCATGTATTAATTTGACATGGTGACGATGTGCCAATTGTATGGTCATTTTACAATGCAGGACATGTGCACACAAGTTGCTGGCTAATGCTTGCAATACATCCTTGTTCTCACTATACTTTTGAGTTACCCAGTGTAGATTTTTCACATCCATGGGCACGACTTGTTGTATTTATTATGCTGTACTGTTACATTTTTGAAGATATTATTACATATCATTGGAGTGTGTGTGTCTGTGTGCATCAACTTTGCTTTCATATACATTCCATTTATGCCACTGACATACATACAAATCTATGCCTGTGTGTTGCCTTTGATATGGCATACATGTGTATCATGCACGCATTCCATTACACATTTGTTTGACTTGTGTACACCTGCTTGTGTATGTAGCAGTCTTTGTTGCTTTTCTGCATTATTTATGTTTGGCACTGTGCTTGGTTGTTTGCCTTTCCATTGCATGATCATAGGTTTATTTCTGCCCTCTGCTGGAGTTGTCTACCACTGTTAAACCTGCATTTGCTCATCTTTGAAGTTGCTTGTCTTACATATGCACTGCTGATGGACTAATTGGATATGTGTTTATTTATCTAATGTGTACTATGATTCTTCTTTATCATCCTAAAACACACAACTACCATTGATCATACGTATCCAGGTACGTCTGCCATACAGTTTGCAACATATCATACAGTCATAGCGCATAGGTAGGTATGATTTTCTGCATTTCACTATGGCTGGTATGCATCCCCACCCTGTTTGACAACTTTCCATTGCCTGTATTGTGCAGTATGCAGTCTGTGTAACTTTGTGCCCTTACTGTTTTTTTTTCCCAACCTTTGTCTGTCTTGTGTTGTGCTAATTGTTTTATGGGTATATCTGCTGTGATGTCCTTCTTGTCCTCTTTCCCTATGTTTACCTTTCTTCTGTTCTTAATAAAAATGGGGCCTATTCCTACCAAAAAAAATGCCCATGCTCCACTGACTTTGTCTCAGATTTTCATATTCCAATATCCCTGTTTTGTGTCCCTCTTCTTCATCCATACCCCACATCTTCTTTTCTATCTCCCAGTTTCCTTGGGTGTGTGCATTACTTGTGTTTCCTACACAAGACCTGAACCCATTGCTAACAATGTTAGCTATGGTGATGAGGCCATGATTGCCCTTTGCCTTTAATTTTTTTATTAGAAAATTTATGGATTCCATTGGAATCCATAAATCCAAGCAGATATTTTATTAATACATGTTTTATGAAGATATCCATAGTTGTCTCTGAGCTTACTGGAAAGAGTGCTGTCAATATATATATATATATATATATATATATATATATATATATACACACACACACTCACACATATGGATCTACTTCACAAGCTCGAAGTTTCAAAACTTCGAACTGTAAATGATCGTGACTATAAGATTGAAGTTTTGAAACTTTGAAATCATAATAAAAAGTAAATAAATAAATTAAAAAAATTATTTTTTTGCATTTATGCAGGGGCGGCAAGCCCCCGTGCAGTCCACATCCCCATGCTAAATAAATATATCAACTCTGAGATGGCACAACAGTGAGGAATCAGGTAAAATTTCCCATTCTGTGCTGTATGGTGGTCTCCATTCAAAACATTTGAAGTTTCAATATATATATATATATATTCTGAATTTCTTCTACTACATTTACATGTTACAATGTTATCTACAAGTTTCATGCTGATACCTGCATAATGCACCGGATTCCACAAGCTTTACGGAATCTGGCCCTAAATCTCCATCCATAGCCCTTACTCTAAACATAACCTTCAAATACTCAGACATATGCTGCCAATGCTTGTGCAGAAAATATCAATATATTCATAAGTTTCAGTATTAAAAACCCAAACCCAAACTTATGGTATCCACATACACTTGATCTTCCTCTCTTTGACATCTTCAGTACTCAGTAAAGAGTGCTTTGATGTATTTCTCAAGCACTTCACTCTGTTGATAAACTGGCAATTCAACAGGAGTAAAGTGAACACATATATCTATTAATCTATGGATATATATATATATATATATATATATATATGTGTGTGTGTGTGTGTGTGTGTGTGTGTGTGTGTGTGTGTCCGTGTGTGTGCGTGTGTGCGTGTGTGCGTGTGTGCATGTGTGTGTGTGTGTGTGTGTGTGTGTGTGTGTGTGTGGACTGGTAACAGTAACCAAATCAAGCAATTTGTACTGATACTCTTCTGTCAGTAATCAGACCACAATTTCCAAATGTCTCCATAGCCAACTTGGTAGGTATGGGCTTGCATAGACAATGTGGCAATTGTGTCATTTTCACAGAAACTCATTTAATTCTTAAAAAGGCAAGCACAGTGTGTGAGAGATGCACATACACAGTTTCACTGGAGGCAAAAATTGCACATACAAACAAGGTTGTCAGGAACATGCGCACTACATCCGCTACTCATAGTGCCCACCAAACACATAGACCAACCTATGCTGAGGCACTAAAAAGCAATCCTCAAAGACCTCTGAAGCCTATAAATGGTAATGCCTATCATCAGCAATCTCTAAAGCACTCACCAATAGCAGTATAGCAAACACCATACCTACTCCTACAACCTAAGAGCAAAGCCCATAAGACAAGCCAACACATCACCCAGGTCTCTTGTTGTTGGGACTCCATTGTACAACACACAGACTGAACAAGGAGAAGATGATTGTTAATTGCTTATATGAAGCCAGGATCCATCAAGTTATACATGCACTTAAGTCACTATACTCAAGCTCCAGTATGATTCTGTCATAGTCCATGTTGGAGTTAATGACCTGAGATGTACTTCCCTGGACTATATGAAAAGAAACAATACTGATCTATCTGAATATGTGTCTCAGGCAGGTGTGTGCCTTCCATTGAGCAGCATTCTACCTTCACCAGGGATGATGCCACAGTGTGAACAAAAGATGATTGACTTCAGCAATAATTTCTGGTGTCTTTCTAGGGGGTTTCATTATTTGACAGCATGGGAGGATATGGTTAACAGACCATGTTGCTTAACAAAGGATGGGCTGCAGCTGTCTCCCCTAGACTTCTGAATATTTGCTAAAACCTTATGCACCCTTAGAGCCTTCTTTAGGCAATGTCAAGTTGATAAACCTACAGACATAGCAAATAAAACTCAAAGAAACATAAAGATGCTACTACTGAATTCTAGAAGCCTAAATAAGAAATTCCACACCCTACAAGCTCTCTTCTCTCTGGAGAATATAGCCATCTGTGCTGTTAATGATCGTGGTTTAAATTCACAGGAAGTACTCCAGTAGTGCAAGGCTTCACTGTCTTCCACACATTTAGACCATAAGCTGCAAAGATAGGAACAAAAGGTGGAATCTAAGCCCATATGTTCACCAATGCCCTCTCTTGCAAGATATTGACATAACTCACAGACTCTATGAGTGCTCACAGTTTGTAGGCATTGGCCAACATTGTTAGCCACAGACATTCAGTATTCACTTGTACCACGGTTAAATGAATTCCAAGCAGTACAAGACCTGGACTGAGCTCTGTTGAACACTGCTGCATATAAATCAGCTATTGGAAGTGGATGTCCCTATGTTGAGTATGTCTGCCATCAATGGTCCACTTAGAGACCCCTACAATGATATTACCATGGATGCCTAAGTGGATGCTTTTGTAAATGATGCCTAAGTGGGGGGATGTACTCAGATGGCTTGACTAAGTCCAGGGGGTTGTATGCCCTGATGCCCCCTCACCCAGGTCCTTGGTGATTGCCTCAAAAATGTCCACCATGTTTAACAGTCATGATCCCCCTGTCAGACATCCAAACTGTGTAAAGTCAGTTGTGTGTAGATTAGATATATGTGTGCTGATCAGCTCCATGATGATTGGCTCTATGGGTATACAGCTATGCATACTCAGGCAAAGAGGTCTATAGTTGTGGTGGTCAGTGGATGCACCACCTCTGTACAAGGGTATAACTGTTGCCATTGTCCAATCAGCTGCAGTGCAGTCAGTGGTTTCAGTATGATTGCAAGACGTTCCCAATGGTGTTAGTAATCCTTCTCAGATCCCATATAGGACTCAGCCTGAGATGTTAGCATGTCTAATAGATGCTGTGTATCCCCCATAGAGAGGCCAGTTATGACCTGCTATGTAGATATTGAAGGTATGGGACAGGTTGTAGGAATGTCATGTGACACATGTGGTGGGGACAGGGGAGTGAATGAGTACAGACCCATTATATGTGGCATCATTATATATGAGTTCACCGACAATCTGAGTCTGTCCTTTGAGGTTACACATGTAACTACACTGTGCATTGTGGGTCTACTCTGTGTGGATGTCTCATTTTGTCACTTACTGTGTATACATGATGTCACAGCCTGCTAATGGCAGTTGTCCACCAGGCAGGTTTGCTGTGCCATGAGGAGCCTGTGTGCCTCCTGTTAGATACAGCCGAGTCCATGCAGTTGTAATTCTGCTTGCATAATGCATGGGTGTAGAGCTCTGCATATTTGCCTGTCCCATCTGAGGAGGGAGGTGCAGTCAAGCTATGTAAACCATCCCATAGGAGGTAATGCTTTGCTTTGTTGAAATATATGTCTGTATTGTCTGCAGGGGGGGTTAGTTCTGGTAGTTTTAATGAGACTAATCGATGGTCAGATCCCACCAGGGAGGACCTCACATTTGGGATCCGCAGTGGTCACCCATATTGCTCAACATATGATGCAGTACATTGGTTCCCCTTGTGGGGATGTCATGGCACTGCTCCAGGGCACTGTAGTTAAGGAGTTGGATTAACCTTTAGGCAAGTGAGCTGCAGCATGACTATGCAACACAGTTGGTGGTCAGTTAATGCCACCCCACACCATGGTGTAATGATATATCTTGATAGACACATGTACATCCAAATACGCACAATGGGTGTCTGGATTCATGGAGCTGCTCCTGTAGCTGGCAGTTGCTTGATTATGTGCCCTTCCAGTAGTGAATGGCACCTGCAGTGTCTCCAGGAAATCACAGTGTTTCACAAAATCTGGATGTATATCTATCTTAATGAGTATGTATACACCACCTGCATTACCTTGCACAATTAGTAGTCTGGTATGGCTGTGTCCACAGCCTTTAACCAGATGTCCTTGACTGCACACATGTCTGCATATTCCAAGGTGTGGGCACCTTCCACAGAGTGGGGTTCATTGTTGCCATTCCCAGCATGTAGCAGCATAACCATGATTTTGTAGGAAGATGGTGTTCTCATTGCAAAGATTTCCCTTCAGACAGTGCATATAAGATGCTTTGTGTGGGTGTCAGCATCCTTGGCCAGTACTCCACATCTCAGGGGTGAGAGATGAAGACCATCACTGGTGAAGCATTGACATCTGTTGAGCAAGGCATCCCAGGCAGATGTAGTAAATCCCCTTAAAATGACCCCACATGCTAAGGAAATTATTGACTTCCATCAATTTATGTGTGTATAGAACCATCAACCTAGGTGAGGGTCAACTGCAACTGAAAGCTATCCACATATCTGTGAGAGACATAGACTGGCTAAGCTCATTCATGTGTTTGCATACAGTCCAGTGATGTATATCCCTAGTCAAACACACCTGCAGGAACTATGATGTCAACATTATGTTAACTGATATTCATTGATTTGCGGCAATGTGTAGTATGGCATATTGTGGCAACCCACAGACAACTAACTTTGATCTTTCCTATATGTAGCCTGTTGATACAGACATCAATGTGTCTCACAATGTAATCACCTATAACTAAAATGTGTGATTTTGTGCTTTGTTTCAGATGTTTGACCAGTAACAGAGTGGTGCTTGCAGTATTATGTGTACTGTGCTTTCCAGAGGCAGGATTTTCTGAGACGTCTGTTGTTTGGGAATGTGTCAGATAAGGAGCTGTACACATGCAGGTTTGTGTGATGTGGGTGTAGATGCTGCAGGATGTGAGCTGTGCATGTTGGCAAAATGGCAATTGCCATAGTAATGACTGCTATTGGAGACACCATGGAAGCAAGGTTTGAAATGCAGTTGCATCCATCACACATTGTGTTTGTGTGTTGTAGGAGTAGAGGGGTGGGGACACTTTCAATATCTCATCAATAGGTCCTGCAAAGTTGGGGTTGTGCTGCCACACCCCTGGGGTTTGAAAGCCTGATATACAGTGTTTGTTGGCACTCTTTTCAGTGAAGATGTGGATGCCCATGCATGCATAGAGGACTTCTTCAACTTTGCTGACATTACATTGGCCTCACAAGCATACAATGCCTGTCAGGCAACCAGATGGCACTCTGGTTGTTTTGTGATATGATGTAGGAACACAGACATGTGTTTCAGGTACATAACTGTACAGTATGACATGCCTAGGACATGTGACAGGTGGACACACATTGGCCAAAGGTGGCTAGTCCTCTGCAGTAGGCCTCACAGCCATGTCATGCAGATATCCACCATTAATCTGTTGAAGGGCAGGATGCATGACTTGCTGTGAAATTGTCACCTATGATGGATCACGGCCACTGTTCTGCTTGTGTCAACAAGCCTTGACATCTATCACTGGACAGTGCACATTATATTGTGACACTGCAGCAGTGCTCCTAATCACCATCTTGTGATTTCCCTAGTGACATACCACCAACACTGGAAGAGAAGTCATAATACATGCAAAAGATGACTCAGTGCTCAGGTTTCTAATCAAAGCATCTACCTGAAGAAGAGTATGTGAAGCCTACAGAGCCTTTCATGATGGGCGACAGCTATGTGGATGAGCAAACAGGCTGTGTCCTGCTTCTGTTCATAATCTTCATAGTAATGTTTTGCGTGTGATGACAGAGAACATATGGGAGCATGATATCCTATGTGAGAGTGATTTTGGTGAGACCAGCATTAGTAGTTGCCAGGCACCAGCAATTTTGTGGACTCTCCTGCTTTCCACAATCTTCACAAGGTAATAGTGTCCTTCCAGTACACACAGCTTGAGTAGTGTCCAACTGCAGAATACCTGTGTAAAACACCCACCTTATCTTCACAGGTTATACATATTACACTTCCCTAACTTGTTTGTCTATGCTCTTTACAGACAACTTGTATGACTCTCCTCTTGGAACATGCTTGAAGTAACTGCAATACTTAGCTGCACAAAGGACAACTAGCATGCAATGTTATGCAGTGTCCTCAGATCTCTGAGTCATGTAATATGGAATAACATGAAGAGTGTTAGCATGGATATGAGCAGTAACACTGTCGTACACCTACTGACACTGGACCAAACACAGTTTGTTTTGCTCAAGGCCAGATCATGCCTACCTACCCTAACTGGTGGACCCCATTGAGTGTTACACTATGTAATGGATGATGGGAGAATGACTCACTCCATCTACCATGGACTGACAAGGTGTTTGACAATATTAGGCCAGCAGACCTTGCTGGAAACTGTGTAGGTTATTTACAGAGTGGTATGTCAGCTGCTGGATAGGCAAGTGTCTGATAGTCATAATCTGGGAATATAGCATTGGGAGACCTATGCTACAATGATGCCAGCCACCAGTGGGATTTCCCCAGACATCATTAATAGCATACCCCTTCTAGCCATTCCCGTCTCTGCAGTCACGGCCACTGTCAGTGATCTTTGACTGACTACATTGACAGGTGATTACATGTTAGGAGCTGTCATTGAATCTCACACAGACCCAACAATTATCCAGGATGGCCTGAGACACACATTCAGTTGTTTTCAGAGCCACTGACAAATAGCAAATGCCAACAATTGCATAATACTATCCTTTGGGAAGTCATCCACCCTTGGAAAATATAGTAGTGTCCGCACACCACATACAGTTGAGCCATTACTCATGGAGTTATGGACACAGAGAGTAATGTAGTCTTTGACTTTCACTAGTCGGCAAGATGTGGGTATCCATTCAGTTTTGTACAACCTATGCAGAAAGGTATGTGATGTAAATCCCAGACTGTCATTGCTATACTGAATTTGGCACTCATCACACCTATCATTGAGTGCAGTGGGACCCTTGCTATGTCACAACATAGGCATATCTTACAACTGTAGCAGCCACACAGGTTCCATGGTAAACCAATACACATTGTAGATAACATGTCCTATGGACTCTGTGTCAACACTGTACATGTGTAGTCTATGTCCTAAATGCTTTGGAGGGGATGGATATGGCTGTCAAATAGGGAGGTGTCAGATCCCACTGTGTACCTCTCACTTATCCAGGACAGGACTAACACATGTCTTACCTATTCTACACACCTACATTGTCACTGTGGTATCAACAGTACATGCTAGAGAGACAGGTATGTAACACAGACACTACAACCTATATGTAACAGGCCCCCCATGCATGTGAAGCATACATCTGCTGTGACACATATTATGTTCAAGTTACACAATGGGATGCAGAACACGACAATCATAACTGGTGTCAGACAAATATCTGTACTGGACACAGGAAGTTTGTAGATGGGTCATCTCCATCACCACAGTTTGTAGCTGCATTAGCTACCAAAACCCTGGTGACACTTATCAAGCTATTAGACTTTTATATAGATTAGAGATGCATGAGCAGGCTGAATGACGCCATTGTTCTTGTTAGCCCAGTATACAGATATGAACCTATGGAGCCATGCACATTTAGTGCTGTACCTTGCTGAAGACATATTTCTTCTGTGCTGACATTCTATCCTGTGCGGCGACATCTATGGATTTATTGCCACTGTGTATCCATAGGTGTCCCCAACAGACTCCTGAAACAGAAACAGGTACATGAGACACCTTTCATTGTGCAAGTATACAGCCATTACAACAACATACAACATAAGGTACACAAAATTAAGTGGCTTACTTATTACAAATGTCAGCATACAGTATGTCAGTAATTAGTACAAGTGGCATGGCAAAACAACACTGCATTACACAAGTACATTTTAATTTATATAGTAATCCTGTACATCAGAGACATAGCTTCATTTGCCTGCATTGCTGACAAGGATAACAGAGATATGGCACAGATATCATCACTTGCACAGGGTATTGTGTGGGTGTGCAGGAGGCCTAGGCTGACCTAAAAGGTTGACAGCATGTGTGTGAGTCAGGAGGGGAAGCAGGCAAGATGAACCATGGAAATGTGCCATGCATGCCTGTTGCTGACCTGAATTTGACAATGGTGTGTGAGTGTGTGCATGTACACAGTCAACCTTAGTGCAATCCTTACATGTGTGTATGTTGGACAGCTTTGAACCGTGCATGGTAGAGCTGACAGTTCACTGTCTCTGCCTCCGAACACAGGAACTGGCTCTACCAGGATTTGCACAGGCACCTCTATGCCCATGGTCAGAAGTGGTGCTAGTACCTGACTGTGACTGCTGTCTTCTGGGACCATGTCCTCCATGAGAATTCCCAGGTCTATGAGCCCATGGCCTGCCATGTCTTGATGAGGACAGCGCACTCTTCTTTGAAGCGCTGGATGTACTCCCACTATGGGAGTGTAAATGTGCATGGCCATGTGGACTCTCAGCAGATGGAGTTGCTGACCTATGTCCATGAGTCCAATCCAATACTTAACTCCAACCAGACATTCCATCACAGATAATGTGTGTTCCAAGACAGATATATGTTTCAAAGACATGCGTTGGGAGCGTTTTTCCCCAGGCCTCCACCGAAAATTGGTTTCATTCTAAGTCGGACTTTCCCGGTTAAATAAATAAATAAAATATTCTGTGATCTGTCTCAGTCCACCTTTTTTCCATTGCATCAGTGAACCAGTCCAAGGTGCCATCAATGTGGTGGAGGCAGTTACAGATGTCAGACTGTGCTGCATCTATAACCCTGAGCATATGTCTGGAGTTCCTTTCAGAATGTGCCTGAGCCCCGATGATGGCCCACAACATACATCGAGTGACCTGTGATGTGACACCTGCAACAGGTGGTGGATGGACAGCAGACCTCCTACAAGCACCCCTATAAATCTTCCTGTGTGGAACCTCACCATCTCTCTGGCTATGGCCAGTGTCTACACTCAGTGGAGCCATAATTGCCACACTTTCCTGTTCAATGTCCCCATCCTCTGACTGTCAAATATTTGTGGCCTCCGGGGACTGGGTATGTGTAGGCATACTGACTGTGTGCAGTGAAAATGAGGGCAGAAGAGGGATGTCAACCTCTGGGATAGATTCAGCCCCTGATACCCTCACCTGTGCCTCACTCTGGCCACCATCATCATCAGACTCTGATGAGACACTGACATCACATTTTGTAGCGACAGAGACCAACCCCCCAGTCACCTGTGATAAGAAAGAAAAAAGCAATATATTAATACCTGCATTATTATGCTCTACAGTGCTATGTTGCAATATGTGCAATGCTCTATACTATATTAAAGACCTATTTAAAACCCAACCTCATATAGTAGGACACGACGACATTACTTTTCTCACAAACAGCTGTAGTTACTTGTAAATAAGAGCTCTTTACACAGCAATCTCATCAGCAACAATGAGGTACACTGTTGACATTTGTGAAGACTCTGCACAATTGACACATATGGCAATCTGTAAAGTCCTGACCATACTGTCACATTTGTCAGTGTGGCTAAACCTACAAGGCACAGGTATGATTCTAACATGTGTACAGCCAGAAAATATCTGTGCAGTTGGCAATCATGCCAACAGTACAGCAATGCAGGCAGCAGGCCTAGGATGACACTTTAGGAAATACATTGCTGTAAATCTACAACCGTAGCAAAACAGTGTTGTGCTTACCAGGAGCAGGACCACGGCCTTGTCTAATACCTGATGGATGACCCTGCCATAAACAAACTGTACAACAGAATGAAGAAACTGTTGCAAAAGAGAGTAAAATCCCATGAGTGGAGGAGCTCCCTGGTCAGCCTCAGTAAGAAGCTGAGATCCTTTATTAGATCCTCCAAAGCTAGCTACGAAAACAAAATTGCCACTAATTCCAAGGACAACCACAAATAATTCTATAGCTATGTCAAGAATCTCAATGGCAACACCCAGATCTGCTCTGACTTACAGCACAAAGGCATGAAAATTACAGAACCAACTGATATTGCCAACATCCTGGCAGATAGGTTCAGTGCTAATTTTACCCCCACCCCCACCCCCTAAAGGGCCCATATCTATACAGGAAGAATGCAGAGTCCCTGTAATCACAACTATGCAGGTGAAAGCTGCACTCTCTAAAGCCAAAAACACAGCATCCATGGGACCGGACAACATCCCAGGCTGCGTTTTACATGAACTTCAGAATGAACTGGCTCCCCACTTAAGCACCATGTTCAATAATAGCCTCGCAATAGGCTTTGTGCCCACTGAATGATGCACAGCAACACTTATCCCACTCCACAAAGGGAGAGCCACCACTGATCCTGGGAACTATAGACCTATTAGCCTGACGAGCCTGGTCTGCAAAGCCATGGAACGTATCATCATGGAACTCATAAACAAAGACATTGGTAACCTCCAAACTCTGGATCCCACTCAGTTCGGGTTTGTGAAAGGCAGATCATGCCTCCTGAACCTGAGAGACTTCTTTGAGGCAGTCACCAAAGCCGTAGATGAGGGTAAAGTGGTTCACACAGCCTATCTTGACCTTGCCAAGGCTTTCGACACCGTCCCCCATTCTGGAATTATAGCTAAACTCAATAAACTAGGCATAGATCCCTATGTCACAAGATGGGTTGCCAACTGGCTCACTGACAGAACCCACACTGTAAAAGTTGCAGACTCCAAATCTGACCTCAAACCAGTGACAAGTGGAGTACCACAGGGTTCCGTCCTGGGACAGCTCCTGTTTGGTATCTACTTCTCTGAAGTACAGGCTAACACAGAAGGACTCTGGCTAATGAAGTTCACAGATGACTGCAAACTAGGAGCCATAGTCAAGTCCCCAAATGATGTGAACATCCTACAGAAGGGCTTCTCTGAGACAGATGCCTGGTGTCAGAGCCATGGCCTCAAGCTCAATGCCAAAAAGTGCAGTGTCATCCCCTTTGGTAAAAACTCTGTATCCATGAACTACCACATAGGCAGCAATCTACTTAACACCAAATGCATGATAATAGACCTTGGGACCCAGGTGGACAGTAGTCTCTCCTTTGATAGTCACATTGCCACAGTAGTCAGGAAGTCCTTCTATGTGGCACACCTCATCATAAAAGGGTTCTCATCCAGGAAAAAAGAGGTCATCGTTACCCTCTACTCATCACTCATTAGACCCATTATAGAGTACAATGCCCCTTTTGGAATGTACCTCACAAGACATCTGCAGCAGCTGGAAAGGCCACAGAAGTACCTCACAAAGAGGATTACTGGACTCGAACAAATGCCCTACACTGACAGCCTCAAAAAACTCCAGCTTTACTCCGTAGGATAACGTCTACTCAGACGTGATCTCTGCCTAACATATAAAGCTATGTCAAACCCAGAGCTGTTGGACATGCTACACCTAAAGAAATCCCAATCCCTCAGAGCTACATGCTCTAGGGACCTAAACCTTGTCACCACTATAAACAGGACATGCTGGAGGGATAGATTCCTATCCCAGAGACTTCCCATACTCTGGAACAGGCTACCCATTTATGTCAACAAAGTTCTTCATTAGCACTCTTCGAGAAAAATCTTGATGAGTGGATGGGAAATAGGAAATACACCCCGGGGATCACTTCTGTGTATCTGCTCATCAGTGGCACAGGAAAATAACTTGCTTGGGTAGTGTAAGCCAGGGAACCTTGTTGGCTAGGCTTGCGTAGGCCCTTGGGCCGATAGCCTAGTACCTACCTATGAACCTGTGAACCTGTGAACAGATGAGAGAGAGGTAATGTAAGTACCACCACATGTAGCATCACAACAAGGTAATATATCCATATACCTCACATTTACAGTAGCTACCATGTTAATTATGTTGATCAAAATCTGTGAATGAGAGTCAAACTGCTGTTAAACCCCACCCCAAAGAACAAAGACCTGACACCCATGTAAAAGTATGTACACTATGATACACTGAATGCTACAGTATTCCAATGCTGGTCTAACAAAACTTTAACTGCATGCTCCTCTGCTGTGGAAACTGTGGCACCCACATCCAAGATGTACAGTGTGATGGATGCCTGGGATGTGTCGTGTGTTCCTAGGTTCACCAGGAATTCCTCAGTGGCTGAGAGTGATTGTTCTGCTGCAGGCCCTCCACTGGTGACAGCATGATCCCTGGCTACATCTGCTGCTTTTCTGTGTGCAGCATTAATCATGTCTGTTGCATGGAGTCAAAGTTGCTCATATGTCCTGCTCTGATAACCTATAGCATTCACATCACAGACAAGGTCAGCCCACAATGCTACCCACTGTTCCCTGTTTTGCCTTGCCCTGGATAGTAGGAGCTCATTGTGTTGCCAGAGGCTTTCCAGTATTAATCTGCATCCGTGAAAGGGGCACAATGACTAGAATGTGTTTCCTGTAAGACAACAAAAATGGGAACACGTGTCAGGATCACATATGTGGAAATACACTTTTTAGGGATACAGCAAGAACAAAATGGCTGGCAGTATCCACTGCTTGATTACACATGTCATACTCCACAGTGTGCAAACATATAAAGCGTGTGGATGCAAGTAAGATACCATGACAGATACTGCTGTATGATCACACACCCAACACAGGAGTCCATTGTAGTAGGTCACCTAGGGATAACCCCCTTGACAATATGTCAAAACAACAGTGCTAAACAAATAGCAGTGTGCTGTTACAACTACTATAAAGGACAGCCCCACGAGAACAGTGTGCCACATTGACAAAAAACATTCCATCCTCTGTAGGTGTAACATGTCTGGAGATCAATGACATGTCATTATCACAGTTCTAAGAAAGGCTTATGCTGTAATCCCCATTCCCCCTAAGTATATTCGCACATATGCAGCCTGCTGTAAACAAAAAGGTTGCATACCTGATGCAGTACAATACTCCTCTGTTGATATGTGCACAAATATAAAGTTTTTGGCAACATGTTTTCTGTGTGAAGAGAGTCTTTTGCAGACTGGTTCCCCATAGCCATCTGTTTGTCTTTTTAACATGCTTCTCATTACCAGGTAATGACCTCTTAATCATTCTGCAGTTCTGACAAGCTAATTGCAGCCAACATAGCTGATTTGCAGTATAATCAGCCAACGACATGCAACCGTTGCACAAGATACGCAATGGTTGTGCAAAAAACAAAAAATATATATACTTGTTTCCCGCCTTTCTTAACTAGTATAGTCCAGTTTTCAGGTTATTGCTGAATCCAGGGCTGTGTTACAAGTTTCTGTGTTGCCCATACCTTACTTGGATAGAATGAAGTTTCTCTGTTCACCTGTGAGAGAGGGGAGCTTTAAGAAGCCTATCTGTCCCTGGAGGAGTGGTTTCAGCCCAGAAGTTACTAGTTTATTGGCCATTTTGGGCTAATTTTTATCTCTTTCACTTCCCTGCTCTAAAAACCGCATTTCCGCATTTTTTTGCGCTTGTATTCCGCTCAGCAAATGCCTTCCAGGTGTTCTGCAGAGTCTACAGCAGCAGATAGACAAAAGAGTGACTTTGGAGTGATTAAGTATCATTTTTGTGCTTTTCTTGCTGCTTTAACTAATTCTGCCTAAACGCCAGTTTTTTTAGCGAATCTGTGATTTTAAAAGTTTGTTATTGCTACATATTGTACTTATTTGCTACCTGCACTTGAATTAAGTAATTTTTGTGTTTAAATAATCTGTTTAACTGTTGCAGGCTACACACTAATGTGTGATAGCCTTTTCTGTGCATTTAAAGTATTGTTTTTATTGTATCTACTCTATTTTCTGAAAAAAAACCCAAAAAAAATATACTTGTTACCCTCCTTTCTGAACTAGTATAGTCCAGTTTTCAGGTTATTGCTGAATCCAGGGCTGAGTTACAAGTTTCTGTGTTGCACATACCTTACTTGGATAGAAGGAAGTTTCCCTGTTTACCTGTGAGAGAGGGGAGCTTTGAGCAGCCTATCTGTCCCTGGAGGAGTGGTTTCAGCCCAGAAGTTAGTAGTTTATTTGCCATTTTGGGTTCATTTTGATTGTATCTGCTCTATTTTCTGAAATATATATATATATATATATATATATATATATATATATATATATATATATATATATATATATATATACTTTTTCACGCCTTTCTGAACTAGTATAGTCCAGTTTTCAGGTTATTGCTGAATCCATGGCTGTGTTACAAGTTTCTGTGTTGCCCATACCTTACTTGGATAGAAGGAAGTTTTGCTGTTCACCTTTGAGACAGGGGAGCTTTGAGCAGCCTATCTGTCCCTGGAGGACTGGTTTCAGCCCAGACGTTAGTAGTTTATTGGCCATTTTGGGCTAATTTCTATCTCTTTCACTTCCCTGCTATAAAAACCACATTTGTGCAGTTTTTGTGCACTGGGCAGCTCTGTTTAGCTAGAGTTAAACTATTCTCAGCTCCACAAAGTCTACTCTTCAATTTTTCCCTTGGAACTAGACAAACCTTCAACTTTAGCACTCAAACCATTCATTTCACAGTCAAGCACTTGCTTAAAACTCATAGCAAACACTAACTAACCCTAGCACTAGGCCCCCCTATACTGTCCAGAAGGACAAGGCTCTCTATTCGTCCCCACCAGCCAGTCAGAAAAACAGCTTACTCTACCTATTCAGGCATGTTCAAAGGGCAGTTTCCAGTGTACTCTCCAGTCCAACTGGTGAATCTAGGCATTTTGAGGCAATGTTACAACTGCAGCCTGTACACAGACAACCCTCTCCCCCTACCACCAAACACTAATATATGCGAGAGATGCAATTATACAGCCAAACTGGAGGCAAAGCTCTCTCAACCCAAGACTGGAACTGACAGTCAAGAGGAGAAGGGTAATACTTGCAACACACCACCAGTCTCACATAGACCTAATAAACCAACACCGGCAAATAACACACATGAAAACATACTCGGAGGCTCTAAATAAAAATCTGCAAAAGCAACAGAGACCTCCAAAGCAGGCATACAAGCAACCTCCACACCTCATCACCAACCATGAAACACATACTTCATATAATCAGTGTGCCACGCAA
The DNA here is from genome assembly GCF_019279795.1 of Protopterus annectens. NCBI lineage: Eukaryota > Metazoa > Chordata > Ceratodontiformes > Protopteridae > Protopterus > Protopterus annectens. Next base: position 171,993,211 of record NC_056740.1, on the reverse strand, counting down.
TCACAACCTTTAACGCAAAATAACATACCCAACACACTAGTAATAGGCGACTCTATAGTCAGGCACACTGATGTCCCACTAACTAGGCTGGACAAGGAGAAGGTTACAGTTATCTGCCTGTCGGGTGCCAGGATCCACCACATAACACAAGCACTCAGGTCACTCCAGAACAAGTACAAATACAACTCTGTCATTGTTCATGTTGGTGTGAATGACCTGAGAAGTACCTCCCTGGATTACCTGAAACGAGACATGGAAGAGCTCTCTGATCATGTAGCCCAGGCCAGAATGACCCTGACCCTGAGTAGCATACTGCCCTCACCAAGAATGATGCCACAGTATAAAGAAAAAATGATCAATTTCAACAATTGGCTACGTTTCTGGTGTCATTCAAAGGGGATCCAGTATCTGTCCACCTGGGATGACATGTTCGACAAGCCACGTTGCTTCACAAGAGATGGCTTGCATCTGTCATCCTTAAGCTTTCAAATACTGGCCAAGGCTCTTGCCACCCCCATAGTGCCTTTTTTAGGCAAGGCCCAAAAGACAAACCCACCACCATAAATAGCACAAGTAACCAAAAACTGAGGGTAATGCTACTCAACGCCAGAAGTCTAAACCTCAAAATGTATGCACTCGAGGCACTCCTCAGTATGGAGAACATCGACATCTGTGCAGTAACAGAAACCTGGTTTAAGGCTCCTGAGAGCACCCCAGCACTACTAGGCTATAACTCATACCATACCTCTCGGCCACAGAACCAGGACAGAAACACAAAAGGTGCGGGTGTATCCATATTCATCAAGGATACCCACACATCCAGGTTAGTGGCGCAGCACAATGCATCAGAGATAATCCATCTGCAACTAACAATTGGCAAAATTGCAATCCAAATTGTAGCTTGCTACAGATCACCCACCATGGCCCAGGACCCCCATTCTGCATTTCTGGAGACACTGGGAAATATGAAGGTCCTACCAAACACCCTAATATTAGGTGATTTAAATTACCCAAATATGAACTGGGAGAACTACTCAAGTACTAACTCCCTTGCTCAACGCTTCCTAGAATTTATAAATTCGAGCGTCCTGGATCAACTGGTTAACACCCCCACCAGAGGGAACAACATATTGGACCTGGTCATCACCAACATGGGCGACCGGTGTTCCACACCAGAGGTCAACCTCTCACTGGTTAGATCAGACCATAGACTAATCACTCTAGATATCCACATTCTGCCCCCAACCCCAATTAAGGAAACCACCATGAAAAACTTTTCAAAAGCAAACTTCACATTACTTAAGACCGAGGTGGAAAGGTTCACAGCCCCCATGCTAAAGGACAATGCTGTCCAAGCTGCTGAAATCTTTACAAAGGCACTCTATGAGCATCTGCAGGAATGCATGGATCATGCGATCCTAAGTAAATCCAAGACTCACTCCTCCAAGAAAAGCAAACCAGTCTGGTGGACCCCTGCCATAAACAAGCTATACAACAGAAGGAGGAAACTAGTACAGAAAAGAGTAAAATCTCAAGAAGGAAAGACATCCCTGATCAGTATCAGCAAGAAACTACAATCTCTCATTAAATCATCCAAGGCTAGGTTCGAAAGAAAAATTGCCAATGACTCCAAATATAACCACAAAGAGTTCTTTAGCTATGTCAAGAACGTAAGTGGAAACTCTCTGATCTGCTCTGAATTAGTGCAGAATGGCACAAAATACACTGAACCAACTGATATTGCCAACATTCTGGCAGACAGGTTTAGTGCAAACTTCACCCGCTCTCACCCCCTAAAGGGCCCATAACCATACCAGAAGAATGTAGGGCCACATCAATCACCTACACACAGGTTAAAACAGCCCTATCCAAAGCCAAAAATACAGCTTCAATGGGACCGGACTGTGTCCCAGGCTGTGTCTTACAAGAGCTCCAAAATGAACTAATCCCTCACCTAAACACACTGTTCAAACTCAGCCTCTCTACAGGCTACATACTCACAGAGTGGCGCACAGCAACAGTTATACTGTTCCACAAAGGATGAGTCACAACGGACCCCAGGAACTATTGCCCTATAAGCCTGACTAGCCTGGTATGCAAGGCTATGGAACGCATCATCATGGAACTCAATATTAGAGACATTGGGAACCTCCAAACCTTGGACCCTACCAAGTTTGTCTTTGTTAAGGGCAAATCATGCCTCCTAAACCTGGTGGACTTCTTTGAGATGGTTACCAAGGCATTAGACGAGGGAAAGGAGGTCCACACAGCCTACCTAGACCTCGCAAAGGCTTTCAACACCATTCCCCATTCTAGTATTATAGACAAGCTCACCAGCTTGAACATAAACCCCTACGTCACAAGATGGGTTGTCAACTGGCTCATGGATAGAACCCACATTGTGAGAGTTGCAGGTTCTATGTCCGACTCTAAACCGGTTACAAGTGGTGTCCCCCAGGACTCAGTCCTAGGACCCTTCCTGTTCGGTATATACTTCTCAGAGGTACAGGCAAGCATAGGAAGACTTTGGTTGACCAAGTTCACAGATGACTGCAAACTAGGGGCCATAATTGATTCTCCGGTTGATACAGACACCTTCCAGATGGGTCTCACTGAGACGGATACCTGGTGTCAAAATCATGGCCTCAAGCTAAATGCCAAAAAGTGCATAATCATCCACTTTGGAAAAAACAAAGTACATGCGAACTACCACATAGGTGGTAGTCCCTTAAATACAGAAAATGTAATAAGGGATCTGGGGACCCAAGTAGATGGTAATCTCTCCTTTGATAATCATATTGCCAAGCTGGTTAGAAAATCCTTCTATGTGGCCCACCTAATCACAAAAGGGTTCACATCTAGAACAAAAGAGGTTATTGTGCCTCTCTACTCATCACTCGTTAGACCCATTATAGAATGCAATGCCCCATTTGGGATGTACCTTACAAGATGCCTGCAACAGCTGGAAAGTCCACAAAAGTACCTCACCAAGAGGATTACTGGCCTCAAACAGATGCCCTATGCAGCCCGACTCAAGAAACTCCAGCTGTACTCGGTTGCATACCGCTTACTCAGAGGTGATCTCTGCCTGACATACAAGGCCATATCCAACCCAGAATTGATGGACATGCTCTACAAGGCCATATCCAACCCAGAATTGATGGACATGCTCTACCTAAAAAAAAAACAAATCCTGGAGAGCCACATGCTCTAGAGATATAAACCTCACCACAATGATAAATAGGACATGCTGGATGGATAGATTCCTATCCCAGAGACTCCCCATGCTTTGGAACAGGATTCCAATATACATCAGGCAGAGCCCCTCACTAACACTCTTCAAGAGAAACCTTGATGGGTGGATGAGAAACAGAAAATGTACCCCGGGGATCACTGCAGTGGCTCTGCTGGACAGTGGTGCAGGGAACTAATGGCTCTGCTGTACAGAGGCACAGGGAACTAATCTAAGGGGGTGGCGAAAGCCAACACATTCTGGCTAGGCTTAGAAATGCCCTTGGGCAGATAGCCTAGTACTTATCTATGAACTTATGAACCTATGAACCTATATAAGGCCTTCATGTAGATTAGAAGCTCTTTCTGATATGTTGTGCTGGACATTACTGGGGTGAGGAGACTACATAATCACAGAGGGTAAGTCTGTAGGAGCTACTTTTACATACAGATGTGTGTGCTACAGGCTGCAGCTGCTGCTGGAGGCAATAGGCATAGGCAGAGAGTGTGAACACTTTGGAGGGCAACAAGCTGTAAGAGTAACTGTGGGAGCTGTGTCGGCCTTGTTGTAGAGGCAAAGCCAGAGTGAGGGTACCCCTTCCACTCAAATTAAGGCATGTGTTTAAGTTAAGTATGTTAGGCAACAATATCACTAGCAAAGTACTAGGCAACATGCTTGTTGTGTCCTTGAGCAATATAGGGGGATATGTATAATATTAAGTCACCATTTGGGCAACTGTCAGGCCATGTGTCACAGTCTGGTACTCATTTGGAATGTGTATTCTGACAGTCCTTGTTACTAGCAGGAGCTTCATATGTGTATGTTAGTTGTGCAGCTGTGCTAATCTGTAATGTAATTATGAAGGGATTGTGTGCTGCACTCTGATATTCATGGACTTCATTTGCATTACCTCAGTTAAAATCATCTGTGAATGCATATTAATGCATGTCCTGACACTTTAGGCACTTATAGTGTTGCTAAAGGGATATCAGTGAAAAACAGACATTTGATTTGGAATGCATTTTGTGGATAAAGAGTGCATAACTTCTTTATTAATTGCTGGCTTCACAATAATGTAATTTAAATGATACACATCACTGGATTTGACCCCAGGACTGTGTGTGACAAAACCTACTAACTGCACAGCATTTAACAGATTGAGCTACTAAGTCATTGTTATAGCAGGTGTATTTGTCAAGAAGTGCACACATACAGGCTGTGACATACTTTTTACATCCATTATGTGACTGGCTGTATATGGATGTATTTCTCTACAAAAGTCCCAGCTGAACATGTATGTTGCCGTTAATGTGTTAGCAGGTGTATTTCTAAATGTTGCTGATAAACGTGCACATTTATCTGCTATTACAGACCTCACTTACAGCCATTATTCCATGTCTGGCTTTCTACTGGTGTACTCTTACACCAGACTCCAAGTTACACTCACATTTTTTCCATTACTCTTTCAGCAAGTTTGCTCAAAGCCGCTCAAAGCACAGCTCTGCTTAAACACGCTTAATGACTGTAATTTGCAGTTATATTTTGCTTAAACCACCTGTCTTAATTAACAGCTGTGGAGCATGGCACCTTAATACAGTGATCTACAGGTGTGATAGTCTTGGGTTCAAATTAGGGAACAGGTGTTTATTTCGTACGTGTTTATTATCATTTAAAGCACATATATCAATATAGCTCCATTTAGCTAAGCTTAGCAATCCTGTGCAATGAGAAGCTTCATGCAACGTCATGCAAATAATCTTTAAAAAAAAGAAAAATGGGGAGATAAGAAAGTAGAGAAATGGGGTGCAATCAGGGCAAAAATATAGTGAAAGGCAGGTAAGGATGTGCAGGAAGGGTACAGGAAAGAACCATAGATATCCATTTTTTGTACAGCAATGACTGTGCACTTTGACAGACTTTGTAGATGACTTTGAACTCTTACCCCCAGAGAGAGGGGTGAGGACAACTTAACTGCATTGTCAAGTCAATTGGACCAAATTACGTGTCCAGTGACACGTGAAAAATGGAGAGCTATGTATGGGGCAATATTTTTTGGGGGGACAGGTACCCATTTTTTTTCTTTTAAGATGAGAGTGGAATATTGGAGAAGGGACATGGGTATATGTGGGGGAGGTAATTTGGGTATGTCAGAAAGCTTTTGCTGACAGATAAGACAGACAAGACAGCAGACAGGGGTGGTGTGTGACACAATAGGGGAGAACACTTTGTTTGGGGAGGGTATTGTGGAATTGCAGTCCCATGTGTCTCCACAAGTTAGCAGTGTGACTCAATTATTCACCCATGGGACTGTCAGCACTGACCTGACACTGCCTCAGGGGTGGCAGTGGTAGAAGCTGGGCTCTGGGCCAAGTCTGCAAACACACATCAATGGTATGCAAGTACTGCAAGAGTGCAGGGCCAAAACAGTACCAAAAGACACAACACAAAAACAGCCAGCACAAAATAGGTGAACCACCAATAACTATTTATTGTAAAAACAGTAAATAGACAGCATGCTACAGAATGCCACAGATCAGTTTCAGCAAAAGCCTTCTTCAGTGTGAACACAAAAATCAAAATCCCATTTACAGTTGTACCTAAATACACAGAACAAGACACATACCCCTAGCTTTCACCAATTATAGCATATCCTTTAAGCTTGGAGGGAAGAAAGCCTCTAGTTTAATTATCCAAAACTTTTTCTTTTTTATTCACTATATTATGCCAATCTCATTTATTACTTCCTTTAACAGTAATATGATCAATAGCTGTAAATATTAACTTAGCAGTAAGATGTTGCAAAACATGCCTATATAAAGCATTAGACCTTTTTTTGATATTGAATGTCACTAAGATGCTCAGAAATACGTATCTTGAATTTTCTAGAAGTTTGACCCACATAAAATGCAGAACGTTGACATTCAGCCAAATAAATCACTCACTCTGAAATACAATTAACAAAACACCTAATATTGAATACCACAGATGTATTGGCATAAGAAAAATGTTTAATTTTCATAACATGTTGGCAAGCAGTGCAGTGTCCACAAGGGAAATATCCAATTAAATGTAGTCCTTCTATACTATATGTTGTATGTTGTACTCTATTACCAGTAGGCATAGACTTTTTAAAATGATTCAACATTTTTTTTATACTTTTTCTTTTTCTATATGTGACTTGACATTGTACAGGTAACAGTAGACATAATTTTTTATCTGTCAAAAGAATATCCCAATGTTTATTAATCAGCTGACATAACTGTCTAGAATTAGCACCAAATGTTGTAATAAAACAAATCTGATGGTCATCCTTAGAACATATTTTATACCTCAACAAATTAGATCTATCCTTATTCTGTGCAAAACATTGAGCCTGATGTATAATAGTATCCTTATACCCCCTAGCACGAAATCTATCAGTCAATTCCTGATTATTGTTTTGCAGCTTATCTTGAGATGAACATATTCTTTTGACCCTTAGGAACTAGGACTTAGGAATGTTATTAACAATATGAGATGGATGGCAGCTGTCTGCCACCAATCAACTATTATATTTTGTCTCCTTTCTAAATAAGGTAGTATTTAGAGTACCATCAGGTTGTTTAATAACTTCTACATCAAGAAAAGAAATTTGTTGAATATCATAGGAAATAGAAAAGTACAGACTCCATTTATTATCATTTAAATACTGGACACATTCTTTCAAATATATAATATCAAATTTCCATACCAGCCAACAGTCATCTAAATAATGGGCAGGATTCACGAAGGCTTGCACGGAGTGTAAGAGACGTGCAACACTCCATGCAAGCCTCGCGATCCAGGAACAGCCCTAAACTCCGTGTAAGAGACCAGCTAAAACGTCTCTTACACTGACTGGGCGTGGACATGCTAAATACCTCACTTGCAGCCGAAAGGTATCAAATGAGGTATATTAGCGATCCACGAAGCAGAAACCAGTCCATGTAAGAGACGTTTTAGCTGCAGAAATGTACTCAGTTGACAACTGAGTACATTTCTGCAAATTCCACAACGGAGCCATGTCAGCTCCAAAAAAAGGGTGCATATGACTCAGGCAGCATGCCAATGGCCAAATATGTGGCCATTGGCAAGATAACCCGATGCCAAAATATTAAAAATATAATTTTTTTTTTCTGCGATCGCCGATGTTTAAACCCAGCGCAGCACCACGCAAATGGGCTGCGCTGTATAAAACCATAAAAAAGAAGGTTATAAACCCACAAATGTGGGTTTCATGCAATACATGGAATGACAATGCAGGGATCAGCAGACCAAAAACAACATGGCCACCGTGTAGTGGTTGTTAAGGGGTAAGCTGAGTCTAAGACATGTAACTAAGCATTAGTAGACAATCTCATGTAAATGAGGGTTAGGATACTGAATCTCACAGTCACATAGCAAATGAGCACAGTCTGAGTAGTGTAAGAGATACATAAGGGGGAGGAATAGAGTAGGAGATAGGTGACATCACAGGGGGGAATGGTAGAAAGAAATGCAGTTCATTGGAGGTCAGTGTAACATGACAGATGACAGACACAGATCATGGAAAGAGGTGTGCCACTAGATAAGTCATGGAAAGTCAAGAAATGGAAGGCGTACACTGTTACTTACACCAAAGTTTCTTGCTGGGCGTGCATGCGCACGTGTGCACGCCATGAAGTGCGAGTAGGGCAGTGTGTGCGCGTGTAAGGCAGACTGAGCATGTGGGAGCATGTTGGGAGATGTTTAACACTGTTTGCGCTGGTATGCACGCGTGTAGGGCAGGCTGAGTATGTTGGAGGCTGTTGGCAGACATGTAACAGTGTTTGCGCGGGTGTACATGCGTTTTAACCCGAATAAGTAGATTCTGAACCATGTAAGCACGTGTGCACGCGTGTAAGCCACTGTGAGCGTGTTTCTGATGGTATGCACGTTACTCCCCCCTGAGGAAACAGAGAGGAAAAAGGAAGCAACAGAGTTAATAGGAAGCTAGCAGGGATAACTGCTGAAGCTAGCAGGTGAAAACAATTAGAAGCAGGCAATTACACAGGCAGAATAGTAGCCCAGCCCAGCACTTAAAACTCTGCAAACAGTAGTGCAGGATGTTTCTCTTAAGAGACACTGTAAGACAGGAGTAAGCTAATAGAAGTGAAAACTGAAAAAGCTTAACTCAGAGCAGAAATGTTAGGGGCTGCCATAGCTGTCATAATGAGACATAGGCGACTTGCTGAGGGTGGTGACAATGCAGATGGTGCCAGACAACCCACAGTGAGGAGATGGAGAAGAGTGTACAGGCCCAGGGTCACCTACCACGGGTTACATGAGCTGGAGATAGTAGAGCGCTATAGAGTGGACAGAGAGCTCCTGCAGCAAATAGTTGAGTTGTGCAGGCCACGCCTCACACACAGAACCAACAGAGGGGAACCCATCCCAGTGGAAACCAAGGTATGTGTTGGCCTAAGAATACTAGCAACAGGTACCTTCCAGAGACCAACTGGCGATATGATGGGGATATCACAGGCATCAGCCTCCAGGGTACTGCACCAGTTCCTGGATGCCATGTCAGCACATGTCGGTGATCATGTATATTTCCCCAATGCCCGTGAGGTATTGGCCAGCAATATGCATCTCTTCCAGCAAATAGCGGAATACCCTGAGGTAGTGGGTGCAATAGACTGCACGCACATACGCATCAAAGCACCAGCCGGTGAGCGGGGTAGGGCCTACATTAACCGCAAGGACTTCCCCTCCATCAACTGCCAGGTCATGTGTGATGCCCAGGGCATAATAATGAATGTGTGTGCTGGCTGCCCTGGGAGTTACCACGATTCCCACATCTGGCATTTGACGCAGCTGTACCAGACATTTGTCAATGGGGACATCCCACACGGACACCTAGTGGGGGATGCAGGTTATCCACTGGAGCCGTGGCTGATGACACCCATCAGAAATGCACACACACCTGAACAGGAACGCCATAATGAGGCACACGCACAAACATGTAATGTAATAGAGCATGTGTTTGGGCTGCTCAAGTCACGGTTCCGGTGTCTGGACACATCTGGTGGAGCCTTGCAGTACACACCAACTACATGTACCCAAATTGTCATGGTATGTGCTATGCTACATAATATGATCTTGCGAAAACAGCTGCAGCAGGACCAGCATAGGGCTGGGCCAAACAGTCCCCCACCATTGCCAAGGTCATCACAGGCAGAGCGTGACTCGGAGGAGGAACAACCTGAGCCTGCCCCAGTAGGCAGAAGGAGGCGTGCCCAGTATGCCCTGGCCTTGGCAAAGAGGCAACTCATAGAACATACACTGGCTCAGTAGGAACCCTGGGAATGATACCCCCTCTGACTCACTCAAATAATAACATGGATGCCTAAAATTACATGACCTGCTCACAAACATGTACAGGGAAGTGTAATATGCGCATCCGACAGAGGCAGCCCTGCAGCACCACCTGAGGCATGAATGCCATGTGTTAAGTAATGTAACACCATGTACTATATGCACACATGAGCACCCTGACTAACATCCACCCTCACCAAGCATGAAGCCACAAAATGACGATGGGATGATCAAGTGCAATAACTGGCTGAAGTAATGCAGTTAGTCAAAGGGGAGCCAATGTGTTTCAGGCTGGGAAGACATGCGGAGCATGACATGATGCACCACCTGCTAGGGGTGGCGTGCATCTATCATGCCATGCCCCATGGATACTGGCAAAGGCTGTCAGTACCCACAGCATGGCCTGAATAGGTAAGTCTCAAAACACAAACCGACCTTCATAGGTTCCACAAGGGATAGGAACCTAGATGTAATGCTACCCAATGACAGATGTCTAAACAGCAAGATGTGTGCAGTGTAAACGCACACAGTATGGAGAATGTAGATACCAATCCTGTAATAGAGAACTGGGTCAAGGCTCACATCAGCACCCTAACACTACCAGGTCACACCTCATACTGTGCTGTACAGCCGCAAAACATGGAACAAGCTACAAAAGGAGGGTGACTAGCAAGAAATGTCAAGGATAACCACACCCCCATGTTGGTACCACAACAAGAAGCAGCATGGATTAGCCATGGTCAAATACCAATGGCTAAAACTGCCTCCCAGTATATAGCCTGCTGCAGACTACTGTCCTAATACCAGGAACTGCACCGGGCCTATGTCAGAATACATGAATATGTCAAGCCCCCAAAACCACATTATATTGCTTGACTGAAAATACCCAGACATACACAGGGAGCATTATACTAGCACCAACACAGTAGGAGAAAATTTCCCAGAATCCATAAACCAAAATTCCCAGGAACAATGTACCACTCCCACAAGAGGGGTAAGCATACTGGATGTGATAATCAGCAACATGTGTACTGGATGGCAAGATGAGAAGTGTACCCCTCACCGGTAAGACCAGACCATAGAGTAATCACACTGGATATACACATCCTGACCCCAGTCCCTGGCCAGAATACCACAGTGAAAAACATGTGTAAAGCATAGGTTGCAGCCCTCCAAACTGATGTTGAATCCACGAAAGGCCCTGTGCAAGTGCAGAATATGGGACACACCACAGAACATGTTATACAGGCATTCCATGAACACAGCCAGGAATGCTTGGAGTATGCAATCACAAATAACAACAACACACAATGCCATACACGCAGGCATCTGGCATGCTGTACTCCAGCCATTACGAAACCATGCAAGAGAATGAGGAAGCTACCACATGATAGAGCAAATATAAAAAGGGAAGTAATCACTGACCAGTAGTATGGCAATAACATATGTCCACACATACAATCCACTAAGTCCAGCCACAACAAGTAGAATCTGTGAATCCAGAGGCAATGTGACACCATTCCCAAGTACACAGACAACCACAACACCCCCCAATAAATACAAGTATATGTGATAGATGCAACCATGTATCCAAACCAGAGGTTGAGCTCCACCAACTCAGTACTGTCAAAACTAGTCAGGAGGAGAAGGTAACCACATACACCACAAACCCAGTCCCACATAGACCTACCACAGCTGTAAACCAAACACATAAACACAGACAAATATTCCCGCAGGCCTTAATTACAAACACACCACACCAACAGAAGCCTCCAAAGCAGATCACAAGCAACCACAACCTTCAAACTTAGCACATGCAACGAATAGTATGCAAAGCTGGTGTGCCAAACAGTCACAGGCCAGGAGAAACAACATGCCTGATACAGTTGTAATAGGTGTCTATATAGGCAGACACACTGCTGTCCCACTCACCAGACTGAATAAGGGAAAGGGTAGAGTAAGCTGCCTGTAGGCTGCCACAAAATGCCACATAACACAAGTACGCAGGTCACCCCAAAGCAAGCAGAAATATGATGCACTCAATGTCCATGCTGGTGTGAATTACCTGAGATGTACCTCCCTGGTCAACATGAAAAGAGACATGGATGGTCCCTCTGAGTATGTACCCCAGGCCGGTATGACACTGGCTGTGTGCGGCATCCAACCCTCACCAAGAATGATGCCACAGTACAAACACAGAATGCTCATGTTTAACAGCTGGCAAAGTTACAGCTGTCAGTCCAAGAGGGTCTAATGTCTGTCTGCTTGAGATGTCAAGCATGACAAGCCATTCTGCTGTTCCAGGGATGGCTTGCACCTGTTACCCGTGTGCATCTGGATACTGGATAAGGCCTTTGCCGCCTCCATAGAGCCGTATGTAGGCAAGGCCAAAAAGACTACCCACCACCCTAGAAAACATAAGTGGTAGGAAACATAAGGGTAATGCTGACCAATGCCAGATGTGTAAACTGCAATATGCATGCCCCTGAGGCACTTCCCATTATGGAGAACATCGATGTCTGTGCAGTGACAGAAGCCTGCTGCAAGCCTAGTGATAGCACACCAGCACTACTAGGTTATACCACATATCATGTGTTATGGCCCCAACACCTGCACCAAAACATCAAAGGAGGGGGAGTATCCATATGCAGCACAGACACCCATATGGTCAGGTAACTGACAATGCAGAAAGCAGCGGAGACCACCCATGTGCACCTAACTGTAGTCAAAACTGCTGTACAGTCTGTAGCATGCGACAGACCACACTCTCACACACAAGAACTCCACCCAGACATCCTGAAGACACTGGACAGTATGAATGTCCCACCAAATACCAGACAAGGTACACACAAATTACCACATAGGTGGCAAACCATTATGTATGCAAGGAGTAATCAGGGACCTAGGGACACAGGTCGACAGTAATCTGTCATGTGACACTCACAATGCCAATGTGGCTAGGAAGATTGTCGATACTGGACACCGTATCATGAAAGGATTCACATCTACATCAAAAGAGGTCACTGTGCCGCTGTACTGTTCCCTTATCAGACCCATAATCTAGTACAATGACTCATATGGGATGTACCGTATGTGACACCTGCAGCGGTTCGGAAGACCTCATAGTTACCCCACCAACAGGATAAAGGGTGTGAAATATATGTCATATGCTGCCTGGCTGTAGACACCCCAGCTGAATGCAGTCACAGACTGCCTACACAGAGGCATTGTATGTCTGTTGTACAAGGCCATGTCCAACACAGGAGTAATGGACATGCTCCACCACAGGAAATCAAAGCCATTGGAGCTGTGAGAGTGACAGATGTCAGCCTCAACACATAATGAAATAAGATGTGCTGGAGGGACAGATACATAACCCAGGGGCTCCCCACACCCAGAAACAGGATCTCAATCCATGTTAGGCAGAGCCCCTCACTGACACCCCTCAACAGGAATATTGCCAAGTGGATGGATGATCGTACATGTATACTGGGGGTCCTCACTGTGTCACGACCAGACAGAGGCACAGTGAAGAAATTCATAAATGGCCATAATAGAACATAGCAAGGGGTGGCGAAAGACACACACACTCTGGCTAGGCTTACTAATGGCCTAGGGTGTATAGCCTAGTATGAACCCATGAACCTATGAAGATACAAAACGTACAGGACACTAAGGATAATCACAAGGCTTACCCAACTGATGGTAGGAACCATGTTGGACATCCACAGATATGCTCTGAATCACACAGATATTACAAACAACATACCAAACACACACACATATTGCTAACATACAACCTGTCAGGTGCAGTGCAAACACCCCCAGAGTGCAAAATACCTATCCCAGCAGACTGATGGTCCCCTGACATTGCAGATGCTGAGGTAACAGCCATCATCTGCAAAGCAGAACACACAGCAGCAAAGGTATGTGATGGTGTCCTGTGCTGAGGCCAACATGGACTCCAAGAATAATGGAATGCCAAATCACACTACTGCCCAATGTCAGCCGTACCACAGGATATGTACCCAAAGAGCAGTGTACAACAACAGTGGTCCATCACAACAAAGGTGTTGCCTGAATGGATACTCCAAACTACCACCCCAGGATCCTGACAAGCTTGTTCTGCACAGCTATGGAAAGGATCAGTATGTACCGCAGACAGAATGCTATTGTGGACCTACTGATACTGGACCCTACACAGTGTGGCTGTCGTAACTGCAGATCCTGCCCCTAAACATGTCTGACCCATCTGAAGCAGTCATTAAGGTCATTGATGAGGGCAATGTGGTCCACACAGCGTAGCTGGACCGTGCACATGCTTCTAGACAATACCATACGAGTTCAGTATGGATATGTTCACCAGCTTAAATATATACCCCTATGTCAGTAGAGGGGTTGCAAACCAGACCAAGGACAGAACTGACATGGTCAGACATGCCGCATCCATGTCAGACTACAAAGCAGATATGGGTAGCATCCCACAAGGCCTGGTCTTGCCCCCCCCCGTTCGGTATATATGTCCCATAGGTATAGGCCAACATGGAAGGACTGTGACTGAACATGTATGCAGAGGAGTACAAACAGCCCACCATATCTGACCCCCAGCTGACACAAGCAACCCACAAAAGGGCCACCTACAAACAGACAACTGCAGCCATAGCCATGTCAGCAAGCTAATTGCAGAACTGTGTATAGACAACCACCGTGGATATACAGTAAGTGCCCACAAATTACCACACAGGTGTTAACCCATGACGTACCTAACATGTAATGTGAGACCTGGGTACAAAAGGTGATAGATATCCTGCACTGGACAAACATGTGGCTGTAGTGTTCGCAGAAACATATACTATATACCCACCCAAACATGAAGGTTGGCAGATGTAGATAAGGGGAACTCACTGTGGCTCTGCAGTCATCCTCCATCAGCGTCACAAGTGACTACAATAGCCCCTGTGGAATATACCACAGCAGACACCTCCATCAACTGTAAAGTCCACAACAGTACCCCACCAAGAGTAGCACAGAGTATGAACAGATGCCATGTGTTGCCTGAGTAAACAAACTGCAGCCCCACACACCGCCATACTGCCCAGCTACAGGCAAGCTGTGCCTGATGTATGAAGTCATGTCCAACCTGGAATGAATGAACATGTTGCACCTTGTACAATCTGAATGGCAGTGAGCTATGCACATGAGAGACCTGAACCCCAGCACTGACATACATAGGACAAGCTGTACAGAATGATCCATAACACAGAAGGCACCCCCACTCTTCAGTAAACTCCTGGTACAGGTCAGCCAGAAAGTCACATATCGACACCCCTCAAGAGGAATCCTGATGAGTGGATGGGAGATGGTAGGCTAACCCTGGGTATCACTGTTATGTCAGAGGTAGACGGAGGCACAGTATACTAACCATGACATATGTCATGGCAAACTCCAGTTACAATGTGTGTCAAAGGACAAACACACCCTGTGACTAGCATCAGAAATGGCCTAGGGAACATTGCTAGTGTTTGCCAATGTCCACCCATGTTGTGGAATACACTACCAATGTTGGACGAGCCTGGTGTAGGTAGTCCATATCTGAACATAATGCAACATGGTCATATGTGCACAACTGGCCCCTACACAGTCTGTTGTGCTCACTATGAAGATGTCAAGCAGTCATAGGACTAAAGCCCAGGATACTGTCCGCCACAGTGAAAGTACTGAACCAGTACACTATACGGTACTACAGTGTTAGGTCATTATGAAAGTATGTTGAGAACTGTCTGCAAAGTATCCCATGCAATCCCTGCAGGCACAGTATAATCCCTGTTGTGGCAGACACGAAGCAGTTGGCCAGTTAGTACACAACATGACACCCAACACACAACCATAAATGTGAGATATTGTTGAAGTTCACACACACCCAAATATGTGGTGGACTTCAGAGTGCAACATATGGAAAGCTCACACTGGGCATGCTCGCACACTTTGATAAATGAGGCATATGTCAGACAACATGCCATGGAAAGGCTGAACTGGGCATGCTCACACACTTAGGCCATATCTCCGTTTAGCAGTTGGCCACACATATCTGGTATTTGTACGTGTCAGTCCAGGAACCAACCACAACACAGCAATAAGCCCAGTGCACACAGTAAATGACTACAGAGACATAAGTGATATAGTGGATCGCCATATGCAAACATCTTCCACAGATACACAAGTTGGTCATAGGAACAGGGAATGCTATGGCAATAAAGACCTGCAAACAGTAGAACAGCACAACAAATATTGTGCATCCGACAATTGAACATATGGGTGTAGAGGTCAATACTAGGCTTGTTGCCCTAGGGAATGACAGCTCAGCCAGAGTGTGCTTGGCATCTGCATCCCCAGAACAGTAGGCTACTGTGCCACTGTAAAGTAGGTCACAGAAGGCAACATGTGAGGCTAGTGAGCTGTGCCTCTGTCAAGCAGGGGCACTGTGGAGGTCCCAGGGATTGAATGTGCTAAGCCACAGCCATGTTGTCAGTGTGTGCTGGGAGAGGGTTGCTGAGGATCTCTGACAGTAGGTGTCCGTCAATAACAGACTGAGGGGAGCCCTATCTGCATTCTCTGGACGATTCCACTGTCAACACTGTGTTGTAATGATTATGTGTGAATGAAGTGCCGTGCCAGAACTGTTCACAGATGTCCTCCCTCTGTGGGCTACAGCTCTGCAATGTATTAGGTCACTCTGTCTGTTGTACGGCGCATATATGGCTGGTGTACAGCTGACAGGTGTCTTGTTGTGGAGCAGTCATGGGTATATGTGGGATAGCATGATCAATGCAAACCGTACACATGCTCATAGAATGCAATTGTCAAGGATTATGCTGAGTAGCCAGTATAGTCCCCCAGCATGGGTCCTCTGAAGTTGTCCACCCCAGTCTTCACAAGTGTAGAGTCTGCTTGTGCTAAATACAGTTTGTGTGCAGTGACAACCTTGCCTGGGGGTGGAGATGGGATATGGATGTCCAGGGAAAGGGGGGTATGGTCAGATATCAACAATGGTGGTCTACCTCTGGTGTGGAACAGTGAGTACCCACATTGCAGATGGACAGGTGCAATATGTATTCCCCCATGTGGCTGTGGTGTGTGGTTCTGCCATAGCACATGGACCCACAAATTGTAGTGGCTGTAGGGTAAAGTGGTAGAGGCCTGAGTAGTTCTCACTCACAATATGCCTGTACCTGATGTTAACAACTGGAATGGTGTATGTGAACACCTGCATATCCCAGCACTGTTCCCAGGGAAGCTAAGTGTATGTCCTGGATGTGGGTGTGGTGTTCTGGACTGGTTGTGGTGTGTGTTACAGGTCCTGTGGTTACAAAGCATGGTATAGAACATAACCTGCCAGTGCGATGTGCATATCTGACCCTGACGTAGGTGGCTGCAAATGCATATATATGCTATCCCCCACCTGACAGGTAGTACTACATGTACATACCTCTGTAGAAATAAAGATGTCAGCACCCTATAAATACTGCAGGTGCAAAACAGATGCCCAGTAATTCGGAAAGTGCGCTCTGCTAATACGTCTCCCTCAAGTGTCATAATATAGTCAGGTAGGGGTTTGAATCCTGCAAATGCTCAGTGTGTGTGTGTGTGGGTGGGTGAGTGGGGTTTGTGTGTGTGAAAGGCTGTGAGAGGGAAATGTCCCTTTTGGCAACTGGGAAAACACACTACAGGATGCACATTCCCCTTTCTAAACACTGATGATGTCAGCACCCTATAAGTACAGCAGGAGAAGGGAAACCTCCCAGTAATGCGAATAGTGCGCTCCGCTAATGCATCCGTCTCGAGTGTCATAACATAGTTAGGTAGGGGTTTGAATCCTCTACATGCTAAGTGTGTGTGCGGAGGGGGTTAGTGTGTGTTCAAGACTGTATGAAAGAAGTATCCCTTTTGCCAACTAGGAGAACACACTACAGGATGCACATTCCCCTTTCTAAACACTGATGATGTCAGCACCCTATAAGTGCAGCAGGAGAAGGGAATCCTCCTAGTAATGCAAATAGCGTGCTCCGCTAATGCGTCTGACTCGAGTGTCATAACATAATTAGGTAGTGGTTTGAATCCTGCAAGTGTGTGTGTTTGGATGAGGGGGGTTAGTGTGTGTGCAATTTTGTGTGAGGGAAATGTCCCTTTTGGCAACTGGGAGAACACACTACAGGATGCACATTCCCCTTTCTAAACACAGATGATGTCAGCACCCTATAAGTAAAGCAGGAGAAGAAAAGCCTACCAGTAATGCGAATAGCACCCTCTGCTAATGCATCCGTCTTGAGTGTCAGAACATAGTTAGGTAGGGGTTTGAATCCTGCAAATGCTCAGTGTGCATGGAGGGGGCTAGTCTGTATGAAAGAAATATCCCTTTTGGCAACTAGGAGAACACACAACAGGATGCACATTCCCCTTTCTAAACACTGATGATGTCAGCACCCTATAAGTACAGCAGGAGAAGGAAAACCTCCCAGTAATTCGAATAGTGCACTCCGCTAATGTGTCTCTCCCGAGTGTCATAATATAGTTAGGTAGAAGTTTGAAACCTGTAAATGGCATGTTTGGATGTGGAGACTCTGTGTGTGTGTGCAATTCTGTATGAAAAACATGTGCTTTTTTGAAATCAGGGGATCACACTACATGATGCACATTACCCTTTCCAAACAGTGATGACGACAGCACCCTATACATACAGCTGGAGAAGAGACATCTGTCAGTTCTCAGAATAGCGCAACCCTGCTACAGCGTCACTCTCAAGTGCCATAACATATTGAGGTAGGGGTTTGAAACCTGCAAGTGGCAAGTGTGTGTGTGTTTGGATGTGGGGAGTTTGTGTGTGTGCATTTCCGTATGAAAAATATGTTAGTTTTGGCAATCAGGAGATCACACTACCTGATGCACATTACCCTTTCAAAATACTGATGATGTCAGCACCCTATAAGTACAGCCAGAGAAGAAAAACTATCTAGTAATCCGAATAGTATGCTTCGCTAATGCGTGTCTCTCACGTGTTGTGACTTAGTTAGGTAAGGGTATGAATCCTGCAAATGGCAAGTGTGTGTGGGGGTAGTAAGGTGTGTGTAAATGCAAGTGTGAGAAAACAGATCTTTTTGACAAATACTACAATACACCAGATGCTGCATATTCCCCCAGTAAACACAGGGGATGTCACCACACTATCAGCACAGCCAAACAGGGCTAGTTGGCTAGTAATGCCAATAGTGTGCTCTGCTACTGTGTCTATTACCATTGTCAGAGTACAGATAGGTATGTTTTGGTAACCCACAACTGCCACGTGTGGTTGTGTCACACATTATGACCTTGTGTGGGTCTTTGCACATAACAATGCATGCCATTGCCTAAATCAGCAATGGCATTGCACACATGATGTATGTGTGTGACACATACACATAAATACCTGTGACCTGCAGTAGTTACCATGTCTGACACATGCCTCGAGTGGATAAATGGTATTTGCAATATATACCAATATGACTGTGTCTTACTGTGCAGGGGCCGCACGCGGTATATGTCTATACAGTGTGGGTGTATATGGTAAAATACCTACAGCAGGGGATACACATCTGGTCTGGGCCATATAGTGTACATGTAGTCGATGTACAGGTGCTGCATGTTCCCACCTGTTGTGGTAGTGGTACCATGTCATTCCACTGCAATTCAGTGACCACATGCTGTGAACCCTTCAACTAGTGTGTTGTAGCTACAGTAATGCTCACGCACAATGTTTGGCTGGATGCAGTCCAGCCATATAAAGACAGTTCTTGAGACTGTCATATTGCCAGTGTTGTTATGGAGGATAGGTGGTCTTCCTGTGTATGGGAGGGTTGTGTGTGCCAGGCTATGAACCAGATGGCAGTCCAACACACTGTTAGCTGCACATGATTAGGCCCTGATGCTTTGTGCTGTGCCAACAACCTGGAGGTGTGTGTATCTGTGGTGCCTTGGGATACCACCCCCCTGTCCATGTGTGTTACATGTGTAGGGGACGACAGGCATGGTATGGGGCATAACCTGTCAGTGATGGGTAACACCTGTGAGCCATGAAGCAGGACTCTGGTACTGCACAGACATTGCAGTTCACCATGCTGAGGACAGTGTCCGGTGCATGCATCTTGCGGTGTACACTGCTGTTGTTGTGTAGCAGCACTGTTAGTGTCCTAACCTGTGTGATACCCGCAGAGGTGGCTATGTAAACCGTGCCCTGCAGCATAAGGCAGTATGTGTGTATCAAGGAGCTTTGCCAATATACATCGGGCCATGGGTGTCACGTGCAAGATGACCCTTGCACATCATTGTGGCTTCCCTAGCATGTAAGCACACATTGACAGCCAGCGGATACCCTATGAATGACATTGGAGACTGAGCAGAATGTAGACATACAACACCCTTCCCACATATAGTGGTAGCATACCTGGTGAGGGTATGTTGGCAACCAAGATCAGGCTCATACTGGCCTGTGCCACATGCTGAGAGATCCATTCTATGTTCCCTATCATGTAGTCCAGGGAGGTATGTCTCAGGTCAGCCATACTGGCATGGTCAATGAGTGAGTCATATGTGTCCATGCCTCTGACTGACCTGTATGCATGTGTTCTGTGGTGGACCATAGTGCCCCTGAGGCATATCGCTGTGACCTTCACCAGATACAGCCTGTTGAGTGGGACCCCAGTGCAGCACCCAAGACAGGTACCTGACACGTCTGTAGCAGGTGTGTTGTGTAGCCCTACAGACTGTGAGTGTGTGGCACACGGGATGTGTGTGCCATGTGTGGCATGTGCTCTGTTCTGAAGGTAAAAATGCCTGTGTGCCAGCTGCGGAGGTGTGTGATGCTCAGGCAGGATGCTATTCTGAGTCCCCATGTATGCCCCAGTGTGTTCAGCATGCTGTCAGTGCGTGTCAATGTCTGACTTGTATTGTAGTCACTGTAATATGTTTTATTTATTTATTTATTTATCTTACATTTGTTGACCGGGATAGTCCGACTGGATGCATGTCCATTTTCAGCGGAGGCCCGGGGAGAAAAGCTCCAAGGGTAAGCAGATACAGCATTACATAATACCAGCATTACATATTACAAACAGATTATTTACAGAGATTACATAAGTAAGCAAGTTAAACATGTTCCACAGGTTAAAGTTAGTCCTGAGCACAAGTCACGATTAAATTAAATTACACAGTAAACTGATTAACAGATTTTACACATTCGAGTTAGCCAGGCTTGATACATTGACATAGCCAGTTAAGTGACAAATGTTGTTTGAGTCTAGTGTTAAATTGACCTAAGGTGGAAAGTAAGGTAATATCAGCTGGAAGTGAGTTCCAGGATCTACTTACAGAGTTTGCAAAGAGAGAATCACCGGCTGTGTTATTCATTTTGCTAGTCTGAATTAGTAGTTTATTAGAGGATCGAAGCGGTCTAGGATTGTTATAGGGGGTGATAATATTTGAAGTGCAGGAGTATTGTCCGGATTATAGAGGATTTTATAGGCCATAATCAGTGCACCTTGGCCTCTGCACCAATTGTAAGCCAGCATTTGCTAATTGCATACAGCCAGTTGTGTACTGATTGCAGTTCTCACTGTGATTTCAGGACAGTGCTATAAAACGGTATGTGAGATAGGCATTGCCCTTTCAGATTGTAAGGGCGGGGACCATGCTGGTATGCTGTGGACACTGTTCTGTGAGTGTAAAGGTTAGTATCTCTCTCATGATTCAGGCTGTGTTGTAGATTCACATTTCTCCATTCCTCTCTCCTGTTCCCAGTAGTAAGTGTGTATGCACAATGACACCTACAACTATATATAGATATATATTTATATATATATATGTACATATACATACATTTATATATGTACATTAACTGGCATTATTACCCACAAGCTACCAACTAGCATGGCTGTTTCTGTTCACACACTGCTATTATAGGAGTCCAGTAGTTTTGACAGTAATTCTAAATGACATGCTTTGGGTACTACACATCCTATATTCCCTTTACATTCATCCCTACTATTACATGTTATATTTATTTTAGCACAATGTTCTTGTATAAAAGTCATGGCTTAGTGATAGGTCATACAGACTACTGTTTCCAAGGTCCTGGGTTCGGGACTGACAGTGGGATTTTATTTTGCTTTTGAACTGAGTACAGGACCTGTCAATCAAAGTGACTAAGGCACTTTTAAGCAGTTGTAACCGGGTTAGCACTGGTTTGCACGGAGCTCACGCATGCACACTGGCGGTTAGCTCCACGCACTCCCGCTTACAACCGCTTAACAGTGCTTACTCTGGCGCACACCCGCGCTATTTTCTTTGAAAGAAATGAAAATAGGGAGACAGGAAAGTGATGAAAAAGGGGTCACAAAGAGGGTAAGACAGTAGGGAAACAAGCTTGGGATTTGCAGGAGGGATGTAGGTAAGGCCCATAGCTGCCCATTTCTTCATCAGCAACAGCTGTGCATATGTATGTAATTTGGTGTGACATTTGAAACCTTCCACCCCTGAGAGAGGTGTCAGGACAACAATAATACTTGTTGTACAGCCAATTGTAATTGATAGTTTCCATGTCCAGCAGACATGTGTGCGGAATGGGCAGCTATGTATGGTGCATAATTTTTTTGTGGGTACAGAGTGCCCTTTTTTTTTTTTTTTTTTTTTTTTTCAGTTGAGAGTGGTATGTCAGGTGAAGGAAGTCGGTACAGTTGGGGAGGTAGGTTGGGTAGGTAAACAGACAAGACAAACAAGACGCATACAGGGGCGGTGTATGACACGTGTGGGGGGGTTACACAATTGATGGGGACGGAGGTTTGTATATCCAGAGCCCATGTGCCCACAGATGGCAACAGTGGAACTGATATCCCCACCCATAGGCAGTTGCCACTGTTCCTTCACTGCCCAGGATGGGGCTGTGCTGGGGGCTGTGTAGGCCGGGCAACAGGCATGCCCGTAAGTTGTGCCACCCGTGCCTCAAGCTGGCGTAGGGGCTCAAGAACAGAGTCCCGATTCTCCCTACGCACCACAGTCCTGATGCTACGGAGGGTGAGTGGTGGTTCTCCTCCGGCCACACTTGCAGAGGGGGGCGAGCCCCATCCTCTGCAGCGCTTCCACCCGCAGGTGGCACAGGGCCACCGGAGGAGGGTCCAGACTGGGCACTAGTGCCAGGTGCACTCGCCAGCTGAGGTGGGAGAGGTGGGTCTGCTGGAACCCGCCTTCCCTGTCGTCCTATGTTTTGCATTATGTCATGACAGTTTGGGTTAGTGACATATAATACCATTCACAATTAGTTGTAACAGCATGCATTAGTATTCCCATTAACCAAACACCCAGATATTCACACCATTGAACAGCGAGCATAACACATGCATAATTTGAACAGCAATACACAGTCCAACAACATGCAGGGTTGATTGATGGCAACAGGCCATCAGGTTTGGATGTATGAACAGGGCAGATGCATCAACGGACATGCAAATATATATGACCCAACAGGACAAACGTCCAGGGGTGTTAATTGTGATTGCACATACCATTTTCACGTGGAATGGGTTATATGTGGTTATAGGGTGGGGTGAAGAAAATAATATTAACACCTTCAAATACCAATACATATGCTGTACATTTCTAATAGCTGCACATATATACACACTACTGTTCTAACTACAGTTTCCTATATGATAACTATTTCAACTTGGTGATAGGACTGTTACTGCAACATCAATATACATTTTATTGTTCTTCATACACATTCATATCTAGCTTTGTTCAGCTACATCATCCTGCTACATTTGCTTTATATAGCTATAGCCAAGTGTTAATGTTTGGTATATCAGACAATCATACTATCTGCATATTGCAGACTGAGAGCAACATATCCAGATTTTGGGATACACATTCCAATGCAGCAACACTTTGAACAGATTTCGCTGTTTGGTTTGGATTCTCACATGCATTTCATTCTGTACTGACTGCAGTATACTTTATTCAGGGGTTATTACTACTGTATTGCTGGATTCATGACACTTTCTCACACTCTCTCACTTGTTTTCATTTTACTGTTCAGGATGGTACTTACTTCTAGGCTTTATTGACATGTTTTACCTGTAGTTATTACAATCCTTTCCAGCAGTCTCACTTCTGTCATGTTTCAGTATTTCAACAGGGATATATTTCACACATGTGATTTCATCATCTTCTGCAGCTATACTTTTCAGCCTGCTGCAGGTTGTGTACTATTTTCTTACAGGTGGGGCATTTTAATTTCAGAATTTATGTCAGACATTTTTTCATTTTTCTGTTTGGCTTACAGGCTGCAACACACTTTTGTAATCAAGCAATACTTGCAAACACTTTCACACTGTTACTTGCACATTTTATTCCTTAGTGACTACACTGCACTCTTTTGCTGACTGTCATACTTTTATATTTCTTTACAGTTACTGGTAGTGGATTACTGGCCTGCCTGGTGGCGCAACCGCACCAGCCTATCGCCATAGGCTCTGCGGTTCACAGAACGGACACCTGCAGCTGTAATATAAATGAAGTAATATTGGAATACACATCTCCATAATATCAGCTAGTTTAATTTCTTACATACATAATTAAATGTAACTTACTCAGTAGTGGGGCGTTGGGCATTTGCCGGGCCTCCTGGATCCAAAGGTTCAGTTGGTCCTGCTTGCGTCTCTTCAGGTCCGCATGGTGGTGACAGACCTGCTCACCAGTCCTTGGAATCCCTGTGGCACTGGTGAGATCATGAGCCAACCGGTCCCACGCCTCAGCCCTGTATGCTCCCCAGAGGACCTGGCCCTGCATGAGTTGGGCCTCATGATTGTGGACTAGGAGCCAGACCATGTACCTGGACTCCTCAACGCCCCACCTCTGTGCTCAAAAGCAACTACCCTCTCCTACTCCTGTCATTCTGGCTGCAGTTCAGTTCTACAATCGTTTATGCTGTGTATTCCCGCCTATGGGGCTTATATAGTCTGTTTTTCCCGCACATATCTGTGATTGGCCATTTTGGAATTGTATCAACTTCAGTAAACCTGCATTGTCATGCTCCAGTTTGTATTCATTCCTATATATTAGCTATTATTGCATTTATAGGTACTGCTGTCATGGCTTAGTGGTTCAGTACCTTGACTATGGTGTATAGTATCCTGGGCTAGAACCTGGCCACTACTTTTTATTTTTTATGACTGTCTAGACAAGCTGAGGGGTGTGTCTGTGTAAAGGCAGTTTTGATACGGCTTGCTCAACGTTGCCCGTCAGTTAGCTTGTTTGTGCGGTGCGCAGCTCCGCACAAATGGGGTACGCTGCTTTAAGCCTCATTTGGCTATCAGCATGCATATTACGCTCAGCTCAGTTAGGGGCACATAGATTTAGCGTGTTAAACCACTACTCAGCTACGGGCATTCATTTTGCACCAGTTAAACCACTGCTCACCTACGGGCAGATGCACTCACCCTGTTAAACTGTAGCTCAGCTATGGGCACATCTGGCATTTTTTATTGTTTTGTTACCTCACATTTGTTCAATATCAATGGGCTATTTCATTACATTTTACATAAAATGTGATTTTATGTGTACATATTTGTCAGGGACTTGTTTCGTGCTTATTTTGCTAAAAATAAAAATTGGTGTTGTGGGGGCTCGAACCATGAATGCCTGCTCTTCAGCCAACATCTCTACTGCTACGCTATTGCTTCTTGGCTTACTTTGCATATTTAGTTCTTATATGCTTTCCCACTGACTGCTAACTGTAGCTGCGCTACGGGCATGCCCGCGCAAACGAGTGCACTCACGGTTAAACATCTTAACAATTTAAAAAAAAATGATGTGATGTTCATTTGTACATTTAATGTTCGTAGTCTGTGGGGACATGTGTTGTGTTGTGTTTATTCACATTTCCATGGACTCTGGCGTGGGTGTTTACTTTGGGCACTTTTACTCTTCTGGGGGCGTGTCCGCTTACAGGGATCGGCCTGCGGACATGCCCCCTACTGTCTTACACGGACCGTGTTAGCCTTAGGTGTGATTCAGCATGTTCTCATGAATATGCAGAGCATGCTGACATCACTCTGTTTAACTGCAGCCTCCGTGTATGAGTTATAACTCTTACACGGAGGCTTCGTGAATCCTGCCCAATGTGTCCATATGTCCATTTCTGGAAAAAAAATATTATGTGTAGCATCATATATCAGTTGTTTTTCTATAAATCCCATGAATAGGTCAGCATAAATGAGGGCAAAAGATGCCCCCATGGCTGTCCCTTTAAGTTGGAGATAACAATCGCCATTGAAATAAAAAACATTTTTTGTCAAAACTTGTTCTGTTAAACATAACAAAAAGGTGTTAAACCAAGGTTCACAAATACACATATGATTTAACTAGAAATCAATAGCTTGCAAGCCTTACCAATGGGGTATATTTGTATATTATAAAGCCCTTATGTCAAGGATACACATGTACCAAGAGGAATCAAATTGTGTATCCGACAATATATTCAGAAATTCAGTGGTATCTTGTATTCTAGCATCAACCCCCACTAATAAAGGCTTAAGATACTTAGTTAGAAATGCAGATGATGGTTCCGTTAAAGCACCATAACCTGACACAATTGGTCTCCCTTGAAGGCTTTGTAAGATTTTTGTGGATTTTAGGAAGCATATAAAACTGTTGTGGTTGTGGATCAACAACTGTCAAATGATGTACTATATTCCTAGTAATAATGCCCTCTTCAAAAGCTAGCAACAAAAAATAATCTATCTCTTTTTTAAAATATAAAGTAGGGTCTAGTACCATTTTCTGATAAAACTGTGCATTTGATAGTTGACTAATAGCTTCATGTCCCTTCATGTACATGTTTCCCATTCCCATACGACTACTGCACCCCTCCTTATCAGCACAATTTATAACCACTTTGTGTTTAATTTTTAAAGACACTAATTCCTGATATTATTCAGTGGTCAAATTTCTCCTCGAAACCAACTTATAATCAAAATTAAAATGTAGTTCTTTCAAAACCTTCTGTTGAAAAATAGACATATTTATTCATAGGTGGATGAAAGGTCGATGGTCTAAATGTAAACTATGTTTAATTCTGAGCATTTTCATTCTGAAAATATAGTACTAAATTCAATTTTCTATATAAAAAAAAAGATAATTAACAAAAACATTTTCAGTCAGCATATGTGTTGAAATAAACCCCAGTCCCTTATTCAGCACTTCCCTTTCACATGCAGTCAACACAGTAGAAGACACATAGTGTATAATAGACAAATCAGTTATTTGGGTGCCATTGAATTAATTAACGCATCTAATGTTGTTGGCCCTCCTGGAATGTTTCCGTCCATCCCTTCTAGCACCAAAGGGTTCCACTTCTTGGCTACTGGCAACTTATTAGAAACTTTCACATCAGTCTCTGTAGCTGAAGATGAATCATTCATAGAAGAACCAGTTCCTGCCTGTGTTATTTTTCTTTAAAATGGATAGGGGCCTCTTTTTCCAATTTTTGTTCCCTGCATCTTGAAAATGGCCTTCTTTATCTGTACTAAATTTAACTGACTTACAGACATTAAAGGCTCTCCCATTAAGATAGTCAGTACTGTCTCTTTTAAATTTCTTTATTTTATGTGCTTGCAATTCACTTTCATAAGTGTTAAGCACATAAGAAAAATCCTTAAAACACTTATTATACTCGGCCTGTTCCTCAAAATTCTTAGCTTGTTTAACACAATGCATAACTTCGACCAAAATTTTAGAAACCCATCTTTCATAATATGACATGAGCACAGTTACAAACATCGTGGATGCCGACTGTTGCTCTTGGGCCCATTCCTTAATCAAGCCATCATCAGTCTCATGTACCACTGGTTGTATAAACACTCACAATCCACATGGACAATAGCCTTTCAAATGATAGACTTTCAAAAGTTTCAAATGCCGAACACAAGCTCAAAGCTTTTTTACTATATTACACAGCCATTCAAATGCTCTTTCACAAGTTAAAGCACTAACAGAGACAGTACCTAAATGATTTGCATTAATGGAGCCCAAATGCTCAAACACATGTACATCGTCCTTATTGGACACCAAAAGCAAAATAAGAGCTGGTAAATCTATAGTCCGCCCCATATCCATCCTCAAGACAGTCACAATATATCCAAAATGCCAAACAACTTCCACGGGCTCACCAACTAAAAAAAACAAATCCTAAAAAACAACTCTTCTAACGATGAAATGGAGAAATGCTGCAGCTGGGAGAGCCATTAGTTCCAACTGCCAACTGCATACTCAGTCTCAAGCAAACACACAGCAACAATATGCAAGTAAGGCAAGAGTGCAGGGCCAAAATAGTACCAAAAGACAAAACACAAAAAATGGCCAGCACAAAATAGGTGAACCATGAATAACTATTTATTGTAAAAACAATAAATAGACAGCATGCTACAGAATGCTACAGACCAGTTTGGACAAAAGCCTTCTTCAGTGTGAACACAAAAATCAAAATCCCATCCACAGTTGCACCTAAATACACAGAACAAGACACACTCCCTACCTTTCACCAATTATAGCATATCATTTAAGCCTGGAGGGAATAAAGCCCGTAGCTTAATCATCCAAAACTTTTCTGTGAGGACAACTTAAATGCATTGTCAAGCCAATTGGACCAAATTACATGTGTCCAGTGGACAAGTGCAACATGGAGAGCTATGTATGGGACAATATTTTTTTGGGGGGGACAGTTGCCCATTTTTTTTTCCTTTTAAGGTGAGAGTGGAATATTGGAGAAGGGAAATAGGTACATGTGGGGGAGGTAATCTGGGTATGTGAGGAAGCTTTTGTAGACAACCAAGACAGTGAAGACAGCAGACAGGGGTGGTGTATGACACAACAGGGGGTGAACACCTTGTTTGGGGAGAGTGTTGTGGGATCGCAGTCCCATGTGCCTCCACAAGGTAACAGTGTGACTCAAATCTTCACCCATGGGACTGTCAGCACTGCTCTGTCACTGTCCCAGGGGTGGCAGTAGTAGGGGCTGGGCTCTGGGACAAGCCTGCCCCACCAGGGTGGCCAGCATGCTCTTTATCCAGCACAGGCATTGTCCAAACCCACCGTACATGATCCTGCACACCAAAACCAGCAGTTCATCACTCATGACAATTCTCCCTCCACCACCAATCCCGGAGGGGGGGGGCAGCCCTGTCCTGTGGGACGGAACTACCTGACACTGCAGGTAGTACAGGTGTAACAGAGGGGGCACTACCAATCTGGGTCCATATGTGCTGGGGCCCAGTGCTACGTCTGGAGGAGGCATGATAGGCGGATCAGCCAGAACCGGCCTACCTTAACGCGCTGTAGTAAATTAGTTATAACAATAAGTTAGGGTTAGTAATAGCCAGACCAATGTTAGAATTAACATAATGGAACATAATATTGATTAAGCCAAATACATATTAAGGTATATATTATGTGGAACACAACATTAAGCAACATAACAGTAAGTATGGTAACAACAAGCCAGCATGAAATAACCCATAAGGTCAACAAAACAGTTAGTTTAACAAAATATATTAATATTAATTCATAATAATAAATAACAATAAATAAATTAAACAAGATAAGGGGTGGTGAGAGAGTGAAAAACATACCACTAGTGATGTCACAGATGATATCCCTAAAAGGACTATTAATATGTATTTCTACAGATGTGCAGTGTCAGTTGTGAGTACAGTGACTACAATTCTTTTGTAGATGATGTAGCACATACATACCTCTCAAGCTGTTAGCATGAGACAGTATGGACCAAGCACTAACAAATGCAGATACACAACTACACGGTCCTGTTTCACATAATGTGCATGTACAAGACTACGAAGGTGTTCTGTAAACAAATTTGAAAATACATTGCATTCCAGGTAATTACTTATCCGCTAATAATGGAACACAGAGATTGAGAGGTTGTAATTACATTATGAAAAATCGTGACAGTTGAGCGGTACATTTGTGTACATTTAGTAGACTAGACAGCCATCATGTCTTAGTTGACAGGCATAAGATTAGAACCCAAAAGCTGTGAATGCAGGGGATATCTGCAAATAATGTAACAATTGACTGCAGCAACTTAGAACAGACATGCAATGAATATGGCCCTACTGCAAGTATTAAGACACATTTAGTTATGAAACCACAGTCCTGCTTTACACTTTATTGGTATTGCTGATAAATACATGTGAAGTATACACACAGTATCCGACCATAAAGTGGGCTACCTCACCCATATACTTTATTTTCCTGGAGTGGGAGGATAAGAGAGCATTATGTGACTGAAAGTGGCCTGGAGACAGCCTTGAACCATACTGTAGGTTGTGCAATACCATTTTCAAGCAGTTGCTTTTGCATTCCACAGTTATTGCAGTTTTACAGTTGACTGCAGCAACATTACAATAGACATGCAATACATACAGCTTTACTGCAATTATGTTATGACACCACAATCCTGCTTTACACCTTATTGCTTACTGTTATTGGTATTGTTTATTGCACTATAGTTTTTATTGTTTATTTATTGCACTACAGTTTTTTATTGTTTATTCTTTATTACACTACAGTTTTTATTGTTTATAATATATCTGCACTTACTGCACTCGCAGTGCATCCTGGCCAGGCACCTGGCATGGAACTCCATGTTGCGAGCCCTCTCAGCTGCAGTTGTTGGAAGAGAAGCACACCATTATGCATACCAGTTTTGGACAGATTCAGCTTCCATTTTAGTAAAGTACTGACAGAAATACTTACATATGTCTGGGGCATGCCCAGCCCTGGACTCTTGGACCCAGGTGTCCAAAGTTCCCCTCTATCTACATTTCAGGTCATCTTAGTGGTGACAACACTGCTCACCAGTATGGGGGATACCAGTAGTGCTGGGAATTTCCCTGGTCAATTGATCCCAGGCCTCAGCCTTACATTCGGAGCCCTGGTAACTGCCCTGCAACAGCCTAGGTTAATAAATGCATACCAGGAGCCCAACAAACACCCTAGACTCCAGCACACCCCATCTCTGCACCTGAATGTGCCCACCCTCTCCAACACTGCTTGGGATACCAAAATGTAGACAGACTCCAACAAATGGTGCAGAATTCATGCATATTGGCCCTAATATAGGCTGTTTTACCACCCTTACACATCATATTGCAACATTCAAAAAAGCACCACATTGCTTAGCATCATGCAAACCAATTTAATGGAGCTGAGCATTCCTGAAACTCACACAACTGTGATTTTAGAGAAGCTTAGCAATGTGCAAACAGTAATAGCTATTAACCAGTGTTTAACACTGTGCAGCTGTTCAAAATATAACAGTTTTGTTTTTAAATTAAACAAAAAATTAAATTACATTAAAATTGGTATGACTGATAAGGAGTTGAACCCAGGACCTACTAAGCTTTAGGCCATGACTCTATCCATTTAGCTGCTTGGATAGTATGTAAACTAGTATACCTTCACATATACTACTCAGCTACCTGTTAGCTTTGTTTAGCACCACATTGGGCTTAAACATAACTGGAAATAAATAATTAATTACATCTGGTTTATATTTTTAGATGTCTGTGTGAGCTATGTATGTGTAAGCACAGCTCAGGTCTGTTGTGCTCCGCACCATGTAAATGGACAAAAACAACTATAATAATTTATTACATCAGGTTTCTATTTTTAGATGTCTAGCATATGTATATATCTAAGCACAGCTTGGCACTGCTATGCTCTGCACCACACACCCCACTAACGGACATTAAACATTTTAAAAAATTAGAAAATTAAAACACAAAATATTAATTCACAGCACATTTCAACAGTAGCGGGGTACATTACAGGGAGTCTCACCCTGTACATAACATCTATCCAGGAATTTCTTGGACAGTCCACAACCACGGGATAGCCTCTACACTTCTGCCTACATGGATTCAATATCTCTGTTACTGTGGTCTCCCCTTGGCATCGTGCCATGATTAGTATGCATGGCTCACTGCCAATGGGGAACCATGGCCATGTACACGGGTACACGTAGCCTACACAGATTTTATTGAATCCTGGGATGAGTTCTATTTGTCTACTGAGGGATTTGTATGTGAAACAAGAAGCAGTACTTAGAATTGAATATGGAATAACTGACTGGTTCAAGACTGGTAAAGGACAGAGGCAAGGCTGCATATTGTCACTCTGTTTATTTTATTTATATGCTGAATATATCATATAAATGCTGGGTTAGACAAAACATATGCAGGAATCAAGATAACTTGGAGAAATATTAACAACTACAAGTTCAACTATGATGAAAATGTTGGTTCAGCTTTTACTTTAATTAGAAGCCATATAAGGACTTGTTTTACTTTTTCCATCCATATTAATCATATCTTTTAGAGTAGCAGATTCAGTCTTTCTATAATCAGACTAATCATTCACTGACTGATTGCTACATTTTTCTTGAAGTTACTCTTATAATGTATAGATACAGCTGAAAGATAAACAGTGAAGTCTTACAGTTTAACACAGAGAAGTAAACCTCTGAGCTTCCAATAAGTTATGTCCTGGGTTTGATTTTTTCAGACTCAATTTGCTTACTATGTGATTTATGAGTAAATCACTTAGTCAGTACTCCCAGGATATTCTGGAAAGAGGCATGTGTGTGTTTAAGGGGTTATCCAGTAAACAGATATATAAAATAAAACCTCATGATGCATCCTGTGATAAACTGTCATCACATGGATGTCTGGTTCTCTGTCTTAATCACATTGTTGGCCATTTACTATCTGCGATCCAGAATAGGATAAAGAAGGTACTGAAAAATGAATGAAAAAAATGAATGAACTCATGAGGCAATGTGTGTTAGTGAGATTAAAGGTACATTTCTGGTTAACTAAGATCTCCAGATTACCTATTAGGAAGGGAAATGAGCAGATTAGCCAGGTGAAACATCCCTTACTTGCTATTAGAGCCTCTGTTTTTGATTAGGGTTACAAATGAGCTACATGGCTTTATATTATTTTGATACATAAGCAGTCTACTGTTGCACTTTCCTTGTGGCTGTCCAAGTAATGCACAACACATTATTTAAAAAAGTCACAGGGAGTTTGTTTCTGTTTTCTTTCTTTAATTCATGGCATACTTGAATGCCCATTAATAAACTAAAAATAGTAATAATAACAAGAGCAAGCAGAGACTGCAGCCTTTGGATAACAATTATTCTTAGATAGGGTGATGCATGATTGGAATATATTATTTTTAGAAGTAGTAGATAGACATGTGGAAAAGTTTTATAAAATGTGGCAAAATACATCACACATATACACAGTGAATAATAGTACTGAATTGTTTGATTAGAGCTGATTACTACATCTTATATATTTGATTAACAAACTTGGCCATCTAGCCTTCAGTATTTGGCAATTTGTCTGTATATGTGTGCTTTTGATACTATAGACACATCCATTTAGGAAAAACCGAACAGTACCCCTACATACCTGCCTTAGTATAGTAATAAATTTGGCATTGCTGCCCACCAGTATTACAGTGTTGTTTCTACAAAAAAGCTAGAGGTAACATTTTCTTATGCAATTCATATCCCAATGTTGCATCTATGAGTTAGAAGTCATTAGAAAAAGTATAAAATGAGCATCTCTTGAGAAATGAGTGCATCAGTACATTATGTTGTGAAATGAGCATACATTAAGCCATTCCACATTTTTCTAATAAAGCTAACAAGAACCAAAGTTCAAAGCTTGAGCTTGTTTTGCATTAAGTAAAAAACAGATTAGCTAATGTTCAGTCTACCAAAACAGTTAAAGAAGCAAATCTTTTTGAAATAATTACTCTTACTAACCTTTTCTCAGCCATTCCAAATGACATTGTATGGAAATAGAATCATAAATAAAACCTAAGTGTTTCTGGTTTTAAAAGACTGTAAAGACAATTGAAACTAGATACTTATTCATCTGAAGCAC
The DNA here is from genome assembly GCF_019279795.1 of Protopterus annectens. NCBI lineage: Eukaryota > Metazoa > Chordata > Ceratodontiformes > Protopteridae > Protopterus > Protopterus annectens. Next base: position 171,959,566 of record NC_056740.1, on the reverse strand, counting down.
GTTAAAAATGAATTGGCATCCCACTCAGAGATAACAATTGATTACATTCTGAAACACATTATTAGTCAATTTCAGTTGTCAGCAAATTTGATGTGTTAAATTATACCCAGAATTTAAATTATGGTGGGAGTAATCTGATACAGATGAATGTCAAAACAGTTTAACACTCAAATAATATTTATGGTATGTTGTTTTGTGTGACTCACAAATTCAGACTTTTCATCTGACTGAATATGCAATTGCAAGTGTAACCGTATATAATCAAAGCAAGCATAATCATGAAACTAGTTTTAAATAAAAAAATGATTCAACAAAGAAAGTGAAGAGGAACCTTGTCCTGAAGGTATCGTTGACAGAGAATATTAACTAAGCCCTAACATATGTATTTAACCATTGAATACATGGGATTCCTTAGATCATACCCATACCCACTTTTCTGACCAAGGAGAAAGAGTCTGATGAATATATACTGCTCTGTGAAATCTTCTAATGTACCTCCAGGATTACATTATGTTATAAAATGGCCGTGCATTTTGAAAGTGATGCCATTTTAAAACCAAGAATATTGTATTTTCCATAAATTAATGAGATGACATACATTGAGAAAGTAGCCTCTGAGTATACATATACAAAACATTTGCAAATACTTAATGTCACAATGAGATGCATTCTGCATCAGTTCTGCTTTCATTGGAGGATCCTTCATAAAAAAATTAGGTGACTAAATTAATAATGTCAAAAGGAAATTCTTTCACTGCAAATGTTAAAAAGTCATACTTCTAGTGAAATGGATAACAGGAGGTATTTTTACTTCATTGTGTAATGATATATATTTTGTTAACTATATTGCCATAACTACTTGCATCTATTTCTGCAGCACGTTTGCACTTGTCTAGTGAAATAAGTCTCACAAATATGTGCTAGTAGTTCTGGTTTTAAATGAGCTATCAGTATTAAGTAATCCAACTGACTGCTGGTGTATATTATAAAGATATAATGCGCAGGTCGAAATAAATTCATTCTGAGACAAATGTACCAGTTTCATAAACAAAGTGTGACATTGCATTGATCTGTATTACACAGGCTGAAGACATGTCTAGCAAGACTGAAATGCACTCAAGCTTTGGCCATTTACCTTCCCAAATCCCAAGATGCACAAGAACTTTATACTGCTCACTTTATTGTACAAGTGGCACCCTACCTGATAGCCTAAGCAATCAGCAGCTAAGCTATGTGATCAGACCACAAAGAGTTCCACAAGGTTAATCACTATAACACAGTCCGAAACCTCAGTAACTTCAATAAAGTAACTTTTACTTCCAGCCTGCACCAGATTAGCTGGGCTCCACTTAAAACTCCTTCCCTTGATGAAACAGTAGATGCATTTAATACAATATTTCTAAATATCCTGGCAGAGCAAGCACCATTTGAAGCCAAAAGAGTTAAAAACAGCCAGCTCCTTGTTTAACTAAAAAAACAAAAAAAAAAATAAAATAAAGCAACACTTACAATATAGAGAGAAAGCCTGGAAATAATGGCTACACGCCAAGTCTCAAACAACCCTGCAACAATGTAGGCAGTTAAGGAATCATAGTAAACAATGCATAAAACAGTTACAAAAAGCTTAGTATAGCAACACCCCAAATTCATCATCAAACAATCCAAAAAACTTTAGGAAATCAGTCCTGGGAAATTGACCAAACCCATCCCATCCCCACCCAATAACTCTCAAAGCATTGCTTCACAGTTTAACTCACATTTTATAAATACAGTAACTTCTTCCAAAAAACAAAACTACTTCAAATCCAGCTGTGCCACTCCAATCGCTGAAACCACAACTGACCTTTGCACTCACTGCAGTATCTGTATTCACAATTAAAAAATACCTATGCAGCCTTAAGTCAACAACCAATGCCCCTGACCAACTTCCATCTGAATACCTCAAAATCACTGCAGATAGGCTTGCATATCCTGTCTTGATTGTAATAAGCCACTCTAGCTAAGATAAATATATCCCTACTTTATGAAAAAATCTATATAATACCCCTCCATAAAGGCTTCTAATCAACTGAGCTCTCAAACTACAGAACAAACTTTATTCTCTCATTCTTATCCAAAAATCATGAAAATATGTATTCACTCTCAATTTACTGCATATATTACTCTCATAACTTCCTCTTTTCCTCACAGAATTGCTTCAGACCCAATCAGAGTACAAACACTACCCTTTTAAGGTTCATAGATAATAGTAAATCACAATAAAAATTCAGGTCTTCTAACCTCAACCATGTTTCTAAATCTATTTGAGGCATTCTACACAGTTAGTCATCAAAATCTCCAAACTAAACTCTCTTCCTATGAGCTGTCACCCTCTTCACTTAACTGGTTTCTTGGTTACCTCACTAGTAGGTCCCAAACACTGAAATGGCAAAATTATTTATTTTTTTTCCTTCCTACATTCATCAGTATCCCTCAAGGTTCCCTCTTAGGACCACTACTGATTAACTTATTCATCAACAACCTAAACGCAGCAGTCAAAGAGACCACCATAGTAAAATACACTGATGACTCCACCATACTATTAGCTGCTGGCTTGACAATTCATAACTCCTCCTGAATAAAATAAATAAATAAATAATAAACAAAATAAAACTAAGCCACTACTGTGCACCCCCAGCTCTCTCTCTCTCTCTCTCTCTCCCTCTCTCTCTCTCTTCTCCAACTACCTTTAATATACTGTCATCCAACAAGACCAGTATAGATCTGGTATTCCACACCAAACTACTAGGTGTGATTATAGATGACCACCTGAAATTTAATCTCTACCTTCAACAAGCCATAAAGAAGGCACACCAAATGCTAGGCTGCCTAAAAGTGTAAACTCTACCTTACTGGCTCTGCTAGATAAAACATTACCACTTCTTTTCTACTCCCCACTCTGTCATATGCCTTTCCCATTCTAACCAATTCCTCTTATCAGCAAAACTAGAGCAATGCTACAATAACGAAGCCACATTCACAGCCAACCAACAATTTAGATCAGACTAAATAAGTCTCTACTGTACTCACAGTTAATTCAACCTTCAAACTGCTGCACAGCCATGAAAAATGTCCATCTCTTCAGGCCATCATTCAACCTTTCACTACTAATAGACCTCTAAGCTTTGGTTTCAAATTATTACTCTCCATAATTAAACTTAGCAACAATGCAGGATACTCCAGCTATTCAAACTGCATTGTTAATAGCTGCAATACCATCCCACTCCACTTAAGCACAGTCTGCACCCAGAAAGACTTTAAATGCCAGCTGAAGCGACACTTGACAGATAAATGGCTCTGCAGCTGCACTACTCCTGGTTAAATTAGTACTAACATAGCTATATGAATTTGTGCCATAACTCTCCTCTGCACAAAACCTAATGTACTATTATCACAGCAATGCCTCCTCTTATCATCTCAACTCCTTTATCTTCCATGTGCCTCCTCCCCTCCTCAGTTTCTTTGGGTTGCTCTAACTCTATCTTATCTTTATATATCTTAAATGTTGAACAAGTCTTTATAGTAGCAAATATTCTTTCATAAAACCTGACAATTTAGCCATACTGTTGATACTGCACTGCATATGCCTCACTGTATTTAAAAAATATTCATATACAACCCATGAAACTGTTATTTTTAATTGAAACTGTTTGTACGTGATGTAACTGATGTCAAGGATGTCTGAATAATGGAATTGCTGCTCATAAATGGAACTGACTGAAAATGATAAAACAGTGAAAATGATGTCCATGATGTCTGTATAAATGAGATTTTCTTTTTGGGTCTCCATTAAAAAGAGACATTGCTCAGTCGGACTTTCTCCAATAAACAAATGCTAATAAACAAATAAATAAATAAATTATGAAGAAACTCCAGCTGTACTCGGTTGCATACTGCCTACTCAGAGGTGATTTCTGCCTGACATACAAGGCCATGTCCAAACCAGACTTGATGGACATGCTCCACCTAAAGAAAACCTTATTCCCTTGAGCCATACACTCTAGGGATCTAAACCTCATCACAACAATAAATAGGACATGCTGGAGGGATAGATTCCTGTCCCAGACACTTCCCACACTTTGGAACAAGAATCCAATCTCCATTAGGCAGAGCTCCTCACTAACAAGCTTCAAAAGAAACCTTGACAAGTGGATGGGAAAAAGTTTACCTTGGGGATCACTTTAGTGGCTCTGCTGGACAGAGGCACAGGCAACTAATCTAAGGGGGCGGCGAAAGCCAACACATTCTGGCTAGGCTTATAAATGCCTTTGGGCAGATAGCCTAGTACCTACCTATGAACCTATGAACCTATAGTTAATCATTCATTTATTGACTAACACTCAGAATACAAAATAATACATATGTAAATGATTATGTATATATATATATATATATATATATATATATATAGATATATAGATATATATGTAATTTTTAAATATGCATATTATTATGTCTATACTCCATAAATGTCTGGGCACAGCTTAGTGTCTCATTTTGTGAAATCTCTTACTAGTTTTAAAGTAATATCCTCAGTTGTTTCTGTGATATATTTATTTTATTTGAGCATCACCTTACTTGCTATTTTAATTGCAACAGATACATCTCTTAGCCCTAGAATGCTTGTACCCTAACTTGTATGTACTTGAAATTTACATGACAATTACCTAAAATGCCCTCAATTTGTTTAACTATTATTTCTCTACAAACTCTGTGCATTTTTATAGCATTTGCATTTAATATAATAAAAAGGAAACCTCTACCAGGTGGCAGGCAGAATAATTTAAAAGAGGTTAGTATTTTAATCCATAATATAAAAAGAATCGAGTTGGATTCTTGAATGCCTACACTAAGTGTAAACTATTCTGAATGAATAAACAAAATACGCATAATTGGTCAAAGCACGGACATGATTAAGCTCGCTGAATATGTGTCCCAGGCAAATATGCCCCTAGCCTTAAGCAGCATCCTACCATCGCCCAGAATGATATCTCAATACAAACAGAAAATGATTGATTTTAACAATTGGCTTAGTTTCTGCTGTCATTTCAAGGGGATTCAGTACCTGACAGCCTGGGAGGATGTGACTGACAGACCACGATGCTTTGCCAGAGATGGCCTTCATCTGTATCCCTGGGTTTCAGGCTTCTGGCAAAGGCTCTTGACTCCCCAATAGTGCCTTTTTTAGGCAAAGACATGAGCACAAAATTATCAACATGAAAAATTCTTCTAAATGAAATTTAAAGGTCATGCTGTGAAACGCTAGGAGTCTTAGCATGAAACTGCACTCATTGCAAGCATTCCTTGCCCTGGAGGATGCTGACATTTGTGCAATCATTGAAACCTATTCAAACCTGTGGAGAGCACCCCATCATTACCAGGTTACTCATCCTACCATACTTTCAGACCCCAAATGGAGGGCTACAAAGCCAAAGGAGGTGAACTTTTAATATTTATCAAAGACATACACACCTCTGGGCTGGTCAAATGGTATGATGCACAGGAGACGCTCCAAGTGCAGTTAACTGTTACTGTTGGCAAAACACCTGTTCAAATCATAGCTAGCTACAGACCCCCAACTTTGACTCAGGCTGCCCACTCCAGCTATCTGGACTTACCTGAAGCCATCGAGATTAAACCCTTTACCCTGATCCTGGGTGACTTTAACTACCCAACCATAGAGTGGAAGACCTATACTAGCCCAAACATGAATGCCCAGAGATTCCTCAATTTCATCAATGCCAATGCATTGAATCAGTTGGTTGACACCCCTATGAGAGGTGAAAATATCCTGGACCTGGTCCTAACCAACATTAGTAGCCACTGTAGTACCCCTACAATGTCATCCTCCTTGGTAAGATCCGACCATAAAGCAATCACTTTTGAAGTCACCATCTCACCTGACCCCCCGACCCTTGTCAGGGTCAAACAAAAAAACTTTTCCATATCTGACATCAGTCTCCTGAGAGCAGGTATAAGCAACTTCACATCCATCATCCCTTCATTAGGAACTATCACTAATGACATGGTGGTGGAATGAGAAACTACAGGAGAGTATACAGAGAAAGAGGCTGGCAAAGAAGAAGTGGGATTGTCAGAGAGATGAAGAAAGTAGACAGGAGTATAAGGAGATGAGATGTATGGCAAAGAGAGAGGTGGCAAAGGCTAAGGATAAGGCGTATGAAGAGTTGTATGAAAGGTTGGACACTAAGGAGGGAGAAAAGGACCTGTACCAATTGGCTAGACAGAGGGACCGAGCTAGGAAAGATGTGCAGCAGGTAAAGGTGATAAAGGATAATGAGGGAAACATACTCACAAGCGAGGAGAGTGTGTTGAGCAGATAGAAAGTGTACTTTGAGGGGTTGATGAATGAAGAGAATGAGAGGGAGAGAAGGTTGGATGATGTGGGGATAGTGAATCATGAAGTGCAATGGATTAGCAAGGAGGAAGTAAGGATAGCTATGAAGAGGATGAAGAATGGAAAGGCTGTTGGCCCAGATGACATACCTGTGGAAGCATGGAGGTGTTTAGGTAAAATGGCAATGGAGTTTTTAACCAGATTGTTTAATGAAATCTTGGAAAGTGAGAGGATGCATGAGGGATGCAGAAAAAGTGTTTTGGTACCGATTTGTAAGAATAAGGGTGATATGCAGAGCTGTAGTAACTACAGAGGGATTAAATTGATCAGTCACAGCATGCAGTTATGGGAAAGAGTAGTGGAAGCTAGGTTAAGAAGGGACTTGATGATTAGTGATCAGCAGTATGGTTTCATGCTGAGAAAGAGCACTACAGATACAATGTTTGCTCTGAGAGTGTTGGTGGAGAAGTACAGAGAAGGTCAGAAGGAGTTGCATTGTGTTTTTGTAGACTTAGAGAAAGCATATGACAAGGTGCCTAGAGAGGAGTTGTGGTATTGTATGAGGAAGTCTGAATTGTCAGAGAAGTATGTAAGAGTGGTACAGGATATGTACAAGGGTAGTGTGGCAGTGGTGAGGTCTGCTGTGGGAGTGACAGTTGTGTTTAAGGTGAAGGTGGGATTACATAAAGGATCAGCTCTGAGCCCTTTCTTATTTGCAGTCATGATGGACAGGTTGACAGATGAAATCAGACAGGAGTCCCCGTGGACTATGATGTTTGCAGATGACATTGTGATCTGTAGTGGGGGTAGGGAACAGGTGGAGGAGACCCTGGAGAAATGGAGATATGCTCTATCTAGAAGAGGAATGAAGGTCAGCAGGACTAAGACAAAATATATGTGTGTGAATGAGAGGGAGGATAGAGGAATGGTGAGGATGCAAGGAGTAGAGGTGGCAAAGGTGGATGAGTTTTAAATACTTGGGATCAATAGTTCAGAGTAATGGTGAGTGTGGAAGAGAGGTGAAGAAGAGAGTACAGGCAGGATGGAGTGGGTGGAGAAGAGTGTTGGGAGTGATTTGTAACATACGAGTACCAGTAATAGTGAAAGGGAAGGTCTGCAAGAGGGTAGTGAGACCAGCTATGTTATATGGGTTGGAAACAGTGGCATTGACAAAAAGACAGGAGTTAGAGCTGGATGTGGCAGAGTTAAAGATGTAAAGATTTTCACTGGGTGTGATGAGGGCAGACAGGATCAGGAATAAGTATATTAGAGGGTCAGACCAGGTTGGAAGGTTTGGAGACAAAGCCAGAGAGGCAAGATTACGTTTGTTTGGACATGTGCTGAGGAGGGATGATGAGTATATTGGGAAAAAGATGCTAAGGATGAAGCTGCCAGGTAACAGGAAAAGAGGAAGGCCTAAGATAAGGTTTATGGATGTGGTGAGAGAGGACATGCAGGTGGTTGGTGTGACAGAGCAAGATACAGAGGACAGGAACAAATGGAAACAGATGATCCGCTGTGGCGACCCCTAACAGGAAAAACCAAAAGAAGAGGATGACTAATGCCCAAGCCTACATTAAAAAACTATATGAGCAGCTACATAGTTCTATGGACTCAGCAATACCTGACAGGACCAAATCATCTTCCTCAAGGAAGAGTAAACCTGTCTGGTGAACAGCAGCAATAAACAAACCCCATAATAAAAGAAAAAAAATTGCTGTCCCGGACCAAGAAGGTAACAAGTTGGAAGCAATCTCTCCTTTGTCTGAACAAGCAAATAAGGTCATTGGTGAAATCCTCTAAGGCAAACTTCAAGTCCAAATTGACCACATCCACTAAGGACAATCACAATGCCTTCTTCACATACTTCCGCAATCTCAAAGGTAACACCCAAATTTGCTCTGAACTGGTGGTCAATAACACTGCATACACAAATGCCGCAGATATAGCCAACCTGCTGGCAGACAGGTTAATTGAAAACCAGACCACAGAGGTTTCTGACCAGGAAAATCCAGGGTCTCACACACCTGTCCTATATATGGAGGCTAAGACTTTTCAGAAATGATCTGTGTCTGTGTATACATGGCCATCTCAGACCCAGCCTTGATAGAGTCGCTGCATATCTGTAAGTCAAACTCCATTCGCGCAACTTGCATGCAAGGCCTCAAACTGGTCTGTGACATTAATAGAACTTATTGGTGGGATAGATCTGTGTCCCAAAGACTCCCCCATCTGTGGAATAGACTCCCTCTCCATGTCAAGCAGCGTTCCTCTCTAGCCCTCTTTAAGAGGAACCTGGATGACTGGATGAGAAACAGAAAATACACCCCTGGGATCCCACCTGTGTCTCTGCTGGATGAGGAAAACAGGTGCTAACTTTGTGGGAACATGGACAGAATTCTTGGCTAGGCTTATAAGGGGCTCTGGGCCAATAGCCTAGTATCATCCTATGAACCTATGAACCATAACTCCCACCTTCTTTCTCCTAATTTTAGCTTTCCTACTGATTTTCTTGCAGCCTTAAATATCAAGGGGGATTCATAAAGGTTAGTATAATATTTCTGAATGAATAGACAGCTGAAAAATGTGGTAAGGATGTTCTTGAATACAGATCATGTACACTTAGTGTATCCCACCCAAGACATGAATGACAATGTTTCAAGCAAATATACCAACAATCTAGGTCACATCATCAAACTGAGAAATCAAATTAGTATTATATAAACAATGTAAAAATATGTAATAAAACTCATTTGAAAAAATCTGTAACTGACATAGATAAATATAAAAAAATGTGAGTCTATATCACAAAACCGAACATTTAGATTGTCAAATACTTAAACGTTGACACCTAAACAGAGAAAGCTGAAAACCGCAAAAGGCCACTTCCGCAAATTTTTTCACAGGGAAAAAATTAGCTTGGCCATCATCAGGAATTTGCCCTTTTCCCCAATGTAGAGCAATCTCAGAGTTGGTATATTTAGTTAGGTGGGGTGTGGGGGGGCACAGCCCCCAGTTGATTAGGGTTTAAAAGTTTGTTTTCCTGTCCACCGGCCAAGCAAATTTTTTCCATGTGAAAAAATTTGCGGAAGTGGCTGTTCGTGATTTTTAGCTTTGCTGTTTAGGTGTTGACATTTAGGTGTTCGACAACCTAAGCATTTTATTGTATAATATAGCCCCAAAAATGTGACAAGCATTTTATTTGATTGATCTCAACTTTAGGATGCTTTTTATACTCAGATGTCCATTCTAAACTAGGGGGTTGCCTGAATTTAGCTTCAGCTCTAAGATCAGCCCTTTTCTTTTAAAACAGCTGTCATGGACCACACATAGGCATCTAACTTAAGAAATAAAAATTGTCTAGCTACATGGTACAGGGGAGGGAATGCTGACTTCATCCTGGATTACTGGTGTTCAACTAACTGGAGGAGACAAGCAGGGAGGTGAACAAGTGAAGGGGTATGGTCTACATAACTCTTTCAGAGGGGAAGCTGTGTGCCATCAAGGGCAAACTAAGTGGTGTTAACTTCCTTGTCGAGATCAAGAAGTTCACTGTATGTGCCCTATGGGGAGGATACATCATCCACTGTCATCCCATTGCACACCTCTCCCCTACATCTTGCTGAGTGCCTGCACTACAAGGATGGGAACTAAAAGACAAAAAAAACCTTGAATCATCCCTGGTGACTTTATGAATGATGCTGCCTTCCAGATGATCCCCTTCCCCAACCCAGTGATTGGGAATGAATGGATCAATTAGCCATGGGGAAGACTGACAGTCAACAGACAACAGGGACAAGGAGTACAAAATAAGAAAAAAAAATAAAAAATTTTAACATTAACAAAAACAGTAGAATAAACAGATCTGTGTTATTTAGCCAACAGAGAAGCTGTTAAAGGAGAAACAATTAGGAATACAAACTACTCATTCTGTGTTACAAGCATATTTGCCTAGAAATGTTGAAGTGTTTCAAAAGGAGGAGCGGGCCACTATTTATAAATTATCAATGTCAGGAATTAGGACACACAAAAGCCTCTTTGCTTTATTTCCTTGTTTCTTATAGATGAACCCACCAAACTGTAAGATATCTTTCAAATTATTGCTTCTTTTGTTGTTGAAGCATGATACATTCCTAGCTTTGTGGATAACATCGGGGTGACTAAAGTGGATATTATGATACTCCCTGATAATCCATCTGTTTTCATCCAAAACAGCAGTATAAGTCACAGGAGAGGAGAATGTATGAAAAAAACATTTATCGTCTGTGACAACCACATCTTTATTACTGAACTATATTGGCTTGTTACCTAAAATAGGCCATCATTTAAAATCTATAAACATCATGCTGTTTTGATTCTTGAATTTTAAAAAGGTTTTATACTTTTTTGTGGTATAGAGAGTACAATTAATTGCTTCCTGGAGTGACCATAACAGATTGTTAGAAAGAAGACAGCTGATCTAACACCTGAAGTTCATTTAATATCAGTCCTAAGGTTTGAGCTGACATTTGAAGGAAAATGCATTCTTAGACAGTGACCATTCAGATTTTGTGCTTTCAGCCTGAAGAAGTCTCCTTGAATGCTATGTAAAATGAAAACCCTTATTGTCTCTCTTATGTTTCTGTTGTTTAATCTCCAGAATAAGTTCAAAAGCAGCCTTACTCCTATAGGATTCAATGTATTTATTTATTTATTTTACAAAATGTGTTCATCAGTGTTATAGCTAACACAGAGGGTTAAAACTGTGAGCTATAGTTCCTATGGTACAAGGTATGACTTCTGCAGCTTACATTTGCCTACTGTGTGACCTTGTGCAAGTGACTTAACCAGATATCATTCCTGGGCTGCCACTGAAGAGGGATTCTGTCTCCAGTGGTCTTACCTGGTTAACAACTTGCTATTATTATAAAGAGTGTGAGGCAATAATAGTTTCATACTGTTGGAAAGCATTGTATAGGACATCCATCATGTTTGTTTCTATTACTCATACATAATACTTAAAAGCATTCTGAAGAACAGTTGTTAGGCCCCCCCTTTGTCTACTGATTGCAAGTTGCTCAGTGTTGTTACAGCTGCTCATAAATGATGTGTCCCCTGTCACTATCCCTTGTGACTAGTGACTACTATGGCCTTTGACAAGTTGAGAAAAGAAAGGGGAAAGATACACAAGACCAACCCAGCAGGGCCACACAGGCTGTCTTTGTACATGGGGGTATTTTTGTTATGTCCTAATTGGGCATGGCTGTTGGGTATCATAAGGGTCACTACTCATTATGTCAGTTAGCTCCTGATTTAAATGGCCATCTGCTGTGCGATTCTAGCACTAATTCTGGCACTGTAAGGTGGCTAGATCTCAAGCAGAACATTCTGTTTAAGTGAATTGCTCAGAGTAACACAGAAGGCTAATGAAGGCTGAGGGAATAAAACCCTGGACGACAGGAAGCAGTTCATTAACATCTCATACTGTTAATCCTATATGCTAACTCATAATTAGCCCCTTTTCTCCATTTTCTACATTGGTTTGGAATATTGAGCCAACTGTCACCACCTCTCTTGATTCAAAGTCACTCCTACTTTCTTCGACTGTCATGTCTGACTGTCTCAGATCTTTTCTCACATCATCCATCCATCTCTTTGCTGGACATTCTTGTTTCCTCTTGCCTTCTTCTTTGTACCAAATGTTCTTCACAAGATCATCTTCTGCTTTCCTGGACATGCATCTGAACCATAGTAATATGTCCCCTATGACCTTCTATGCAATTGGAGCTACCTTGGCGTGTGCTCTAATATCATCATTCCTTTATCTGTCCCACCATCCATCTCAGGTATTTTATCTCCATTTCCTCTCAGCTGCTCTGCTTTCACTGCTCAGGTTTCTGTATCATGCAGAAATACTAGTCACGCCTTATTTTTCAGCTGCTTTGGTATCCCTCTATCGCACACTACACCTGATACTCTGTAGTACCTTGATCTGCTAATTTAGACTTTACTTCAGTTTCCAGATTCTATTGATTTGTGATGTTTGCTGCTGTGATAAATGTCTTTTCTGTACACCTTTTCATCCCATGTGCCTTCAGTTTTGCTTTCCATTCCCTTGTCATTTGCTAAAGTTCTTTTTTTAGAGTCTGCTTGTAATGCCACATCATCTGCATACAGCAGATTTGTTGATCTGATCCCTACAACTTGTTTTCTAATGTAGTCTATCACTACTATTAATAGCAGTAGGCTCAGAGCTGAACCTTAATGTACACACTCTCACTGGGACCCCTTCTGTAAGTCCTAACAGTGTTCATACATGTGTCAGTGGGTCCTTATACATAGCCTACGCTGATTTGACTAACACATCCAGGACTTCAAAATCATTGCAGGACTGCCTAATTCAGCTTTTTGGGACTTTGTCATATTCTTTCTCCAAATATAGAAATGCCAAGATGGACTCTTTCCTCATCTTTAGCTTCTTCTTCGTTATCTGAATAATTCTGAACACCAAATAGGTTGTGTTGCATCCTGATCTGAATCAGAACTAATCATCTCCCATTTTACTTTCTCCTACTCTGTGTATTCATTTATGTCACCCTTAACAGCACTTTCATGCTGTGTGATAGGAGTTGATATCTTTCTATTACCCCCAGTTGTAACTGTTCTCTTTGTTCTTGTACACTGATACTAAGATGGTTATTTTACTGTTATATGGGATATGCCTTTCTCTCCATACTGCTGTGAGTATCCAGTGGAGCTATGTCTTCCACAGCTCACACAACACCTTGATCCTATCTGCTGTGCTCTCGTCTGCACCTGCTGCTTTCCTTGGCATAATTTCCTTAGTACTGTTCTTACTTCTGCAGTGGGCTCTTCGTCGTCTTCTTTAGTTGAAGGCAGGGTACAGGGTAGAGCAGCTTCTGTGTAGTTGTGCTCATTCAGAAGCTGCTGGAAGTACTCCTTCTATCTGCCTTTTATGTCTATGGACTGGTGAGCATCCATTATGAAGAGTGTCCAGTGATTCTTCTTTATGTTTCTGCCTTTATCTTGCAACTGGATACAGTTGTTTTTACCATCTGCTGAGTCATTGTTCAAAAGCTGGTAGAGTGCCTCTGATGAAATGTCCTTTGCTATTGCATCAAATCTCTTAGCCTAGTTATTAACCATACAATTGTATTCTTTAAACATCTCTGAGTTTTCTATCTCCTACTCTTTCTAGTACTCTTTTTTTATTTTAGTAATTTGTTGGGCTTCTGAATTTCACACCATTTCTTATGCACCTTATTTACATACCTGACTTGACCACATATCTGTTCTATAGTCTTCACGTGCTGTTTTAAGATCCTGCAATTTTTCTTTGACTCTACTAATTTCCTCTTCTTCCTAGACTGCTAAAGCCCTGAGTATGTCCTTGAACATTTGTACTTTTGCTCCAATCAACTTCCAGGTCCACAACCCTGTCTTATGATTTTCTAGTAAGGAATTGTATTTTTATAGTCAATTACCATTGGCTGCAGCTGATTGTTACCAAGAGTTGTTTATGCTGTGGGTGAACTGTTTCACTGGAGATGATATTGCAATTTCTGATTCTACACCAGTGCGCTTTCCTTACTAGGAGGAAGTCTACCCTGTGTCAAATGTTGGCTACACTTTATATGATCTTGAGACCATTTTTCTTTCTGAAAAATGTGTTGGCCACCATCAAGTCATCTGCATAGCAGAAGTCTAGCATGACCGCTCCTTCTTTATTTCTGTTGCCTCACTCATGTTAACTCAGGCAGTCCTCATATCCTGTTCTATCAAACATGAACATTTAGGTCAACACCAAATTATGTGTCCTGTTTTATCAAGTGGGATCTGCAGCTGCTGCCTGAATGTACTCTCTTTTCCTTGTCATCACGACCCCCCTGTGGGACATATGCTGAGATTATTAATATTTCATATCTTTACAACCAGAATCTATTTGAGTATCATTAAAGAATCACTAATTCTGATCACATGCCTTACTATCTTCACAAGATTTTCCCTCACTAGGCTTCCTACTCCATTTCTAGTCAGTCTTCTCCATGAGTAGCATACTCTGGATCCCAAGCCAATTGGCTTTGCTGTGATGCCATTGCACCTTGTCTTCCGGATGCACCACTGTCCAGTCTCTTCCTTACCATCACATCATCCACATATAAGCTACATTCTATCAGTGACCCTATATTCAGTGTATAAATCTTTTTTTCACATTTTGCAAGTCGATTGGTCTTATGTACATTTTTCACTCTGCAGAGCTATTCCAGCTAACTGAGGATGGGCAAGTGGACACCTACCAGCCACTGTCTTATTGACCCCCATAGTTGATTGTCTTTATGGTGGTTGGGCACAGACTATCCAACAGCGGTACATATACCCCTTCCAGTGTTAGCATGTGTTCCTTGACATAGGTTGGATCCTCAACCCACTTATCACTTACCTACCCATGCTCATTTTTTGGAGACATTAGTCAACATGACTAAATCACCTAGAGGTAATTTTTACACCACTGATTAGTTAGCCTGAACACAGCACACAGCCTGTGATCCATCATCTCCTACCAGGGGATACTGCACACTACACATGAGGCTTAAAGCAGTTTGCTTATGCAACTCTTCTCCAACAGACACCACCTGGAGTCTGTGCTGCTACCCACAACTCCATTCATTTTTTTGGGGTGTGTTTAAGATGGAAACATGGCAGAAATCCCAATGAGATATGGAAAAAATTCAAGACAGGCATTGGCTTGAGGTTAAGATTAAATCCAATACATTATGCTTAGCAGGCAAATACTCAATCCATTATGCCAACTGTGTCGTATCTAGCATAAATGCCAGACTTAAACCCCATACAGACATGGAATGAACATGCACTCTCCACAAAGAGTTTGGCTTGAAGTCTGGAGGTCTGAACATGCAAACTCCATAAAGACTTTGGCTTGAAGTCTGGATCCAAAACACCAAACTGTGTTGCTGTGAGGGTGTGATCATGAAATCTGACCCACTGTACTACCCAAGAAAAATACTACACATAAAAGAGTAGGTTGGGCCTGAAGGTCTCATACTCACTTACCTTTTCTTGGAAGTCCAGTGTACAATCACCACAATGTAGCAACACAAAAAGCCAACCCACCAGACATCACCCAGATCTGATCCAGGGACTTTCTCATCTGTAGTCAAATGTTATATCACTGAGCTACACTACCATTTCACAGCTTATTATTTTCTTGAATAATTTTCATTGAATTAGACCTTTTCAAGTTGCTTCAAATAGCTTGTCCAAAGGCAATAAAAATTCTGTTCAATAATATATCGTATCAGTCAGGTACAAAGTACTACAGTAATTTCCTTGTTGTGACTAAAAATACCCTTTAGAATTAAATTAGATAAATAATATTTATTTGACTTGGGTAGATATACAGTGGTTACAGTTTAAATTATGCACCACTGTTTCCTGATTTTTAGTGTGAGTGTCATGTTTTATGGTTCTGCCATTCCTTTTGTAATTATAATTTGCTGTTAGACCTGTAGTTTTTTTTAGATATATCTTCCCTTATATCTGTAGTGCTTTCATATATCTCTTTGACTGAGATAACCTTCTTCTGTCTAATCTTTGAAAACTAGCTGATGTGTCTCCATACCTAGTGCGATGTAAGCTCCTTACTATGCTTGAAAATATAAAACTGGGAATGTGCACTGCTAGTCAAATACTACTTTTATGTTTGCCAAGAGGCCACCAAATTGGCAACGTTTGTAATAACCTCTCCTTTTAAAGACAATTTATGTGTTGTAGTTTACCTGTTAACTATGGACTAGTGTTGAATGGGGAATTAAGAGATGCAACTAGTTCAGGATAAAGGTGACAGCTGTTCTAGGTACAAACTGTTAGAGGGCATGATTAACAGGTATTAATGGTGTGTGATTTCAGTACTGGTACTGATTTATGAAACCTCCAACATACTGAGGCTTCATAAATGCATGTCAATATGCACTCAGTGTTTGAGTTACTGTAGCAAGCTTCTTGATATGGATGTGGCAAGCAGCTGGGGAGTTTTTGGTCTTCAACTTGGGAAAAGTTATTGGAGGAATTTACAAAATTAAGATGGAAAATTGGTTAAAACTGTTGCTATTTAGAATGTACAACTACTGACTCTTATGACGTGAATGAGAGTGCAATTGACGTTATGTTACACTGACAGAAGTACCTTCAAAATATTATCTTCTAGTGATGATTTATAAGAAGAAATGACACGTCAGTGGACTTTTGAAGTTAAATTAACTTCATCATCAGGAAAATTTAGTCACAAGGTTTAGGAACAGAACAGAAACACAATGTGCAAGATAAAAATAATATGATAGGTTCACCAAACAATCTCTTCTGGAAGCTCTCAAACACAGTGCACAAGATAAAGCAATGCAAAATAGACTCATAAAAACAACCTGTTCTGGGAGATCTCTCAAGAAACCCTTGAAATGGGCTTTGCCTGTTATCTAATTGTTTCCAGTATTTCCTTCAAAGTACAACAAATTATTCTGTCAAAACCACAAAAAAAAAAAAAAGTTCCTTCTGTCATAAGTTCAAAGCTAGTAAAATTCTAAGAAAAAAAATGAATACATTAAAATTATTGCAGTAAAACAACAATAAAATAATGCATGCATACAAACCAAAAAAATCAGATATATTCACTCAGCAGTCTGTTTTGGCAGTTTTTTGATGAAAATGTTGAACAGGTTTTCTTGTTACCTCAAACAAAAAGATGAGTTTCCAGCCTCATTATGCAGTTTGTAAACAATCAATTCCCATCTGTCAAAAATGAAACACGTGATTTGCTTTCTGCTCAAAATTAAAACCTTTTAGTCTCAAAAAGTATAGAAATTAACATAGAATTTTAATAAAACAAAAGCAAAACTTGAACAAGATAAAAGCACCAGTATGCTCACATAGGTTCATAGGTTGGTACTAGGCTATCGGCCCTAGGGCCTGTACAAGCCTAGCCATAACAATTCCATGGCTATTTCTTCCCATAATATTTACTTCCCTGGACCCCTGTCTAGCAGGGCGACTGACATGATCCCCGGGGTAAATTTCCTATCTCCCATCCAGTCGTAAAGGTTCCTTTTGAAGAGGGCCATACTAGGCTGTTCTGGTAACTCATTACAGAAATACAGTTTGCTTCTAGATGCATATGTCCAAAGACTCCTGAGTAGTGAGTGAGAGGGGGACAGCGGAGTATGAGGAGTGTATGGACTCAAGGACATTTAGGCAAAATACTTCAGGAAAGGGTTAATTGTTTAAAGGAAGTTTGGGGTGGATTTTAGGAAGTGACATAGATATAAGGGGAAGAAGGCTTAGGGTTTATACTCCGGGGGTGGGCTAAGTCAAACCTCTTATTGCCATTGTTTGAGACAACTCTCCCTCCCTCTCTCTTATGGGTAAGAGATTTTTAGTAAGTGTTGTGATTTGAATGGAGTTAGAGGGGTTCATTTGAACCACTCTTCTGTTTACCCCCTTTCTTCTGGACATTCAGATGTGAGAAATGGCACACTGCATCTGGAAATTGTGATATGTTCAGAGAGAGCAGTGGGACTTAATGCTGCTCTTTGACATGGAAGGTGAGTGGATTTATGCTGCCTACCATTATTTTTTGTTTGCTGGATTGATCTTTGCTATAACATGTTATTATGTATTTGATGCATTGTTGGAATTTTATTAATAAATGATCACTATGAAATTTTGGTGTGTTTATTGAAGGAGTCTTGGGACAAACTTTTTTCCTGTTTCTGAATCCTCAGAAAAGTAACAAATGGTTTGTTCTTTGCCTTAGCTTCCCTAACACAGGACTTTTAAAACTCAAAGTAAAATTATTTAGGTAAAGCTAGCACTGCAGTATTACAAGTAGAAATCATATAAGACTGAAAAGTAAAACTTCAGATTTACTCACGTAGCAGTCTGTTCTGGTGGCGCTCTCAAGAAAATGAATAATGGAAAAGAAAGAATATTATGATTGAGTTGTCCTTATTTGTTGTAAAAATATAAGTTGCTCTGAATGACTAACTGGGTTTAAATAGCAGTGTTCTTTGTTAATTTATGTTTTCAAGTTGTAGTGATACATCAGATAAATAAGCACATTTCTGTTTGCTAGAATCTGCAAATTCCTTGCATTATGTTCTACGCTGGTACTTGACAAAACAGTGCTCCTACCCACGTTCGGATACTGTGCACCCATTACAATGTCTGCAACATATATAGGTTCATAGGTACATATTAAGCTAGCTGACCTTCGGGGCTGCTTTACACCTAGCTAATTTCCCTTTCAATAATGAGAATCCAACATCTTAACCATTATAACACGTAGTCACCAAAGACCAAGCACCTACAAATAGTTTAATAAAATAGCTCTCGCCAACCTTTCCACTTAACTATTAACCTCAAAAACTGAAACCGCAAAGCCTGAAATGTCACTTTAATGAAATATTACATCTGCAAACATGGAATAACACATCTTAATCCCAGTTAAAGTGGAACTATTATTTTACTTGCCTGTCTTTTTGTTTACTCCCCAGCTTTGTAGTTTTAGTTATATTGCTTAATGTTTAGGCATTTCCCCAGGTATGCATTCTTAGATACTTTGGAAGGAAAAGAAAGCATTATTGTTTAGTCTTCACAATACCTCTTAGCTGGTCTTAATTGATGCAAAAGCATGTCGGCTATGTACAGAGGACTGATGTTCCTTTATTAATTTGATATAAAGTACAACCTCTGTGGGTATATATCTCATGTATCCAAATATGTCGCCTCTACAATGTTTTTTTCCATACTTCATTTAACATTTCCTTCACATCAGTTGCACATTATTTCTTGGACTGCCTGAGGAACCCTTACTGTTTCTGTTGCCTCCTTCAAGAGCTGTTATCCACCAAATTTATTTCACTGGGCATTTTAAGGAAATGCAGAAGGGCAACATATGGGTCACTCGAAGCACTGCAGGACAATAAATTTGGAGATTTTCATATTTAGTTTCCTAACTTCTGATAGAAGTACATTATGTTGATCAGCACATAATTGTACAGTGAAAGTAAAATGTTTATATCAGAGACTCCCTAATAATGAGAATTATGAACATCAAAAAATCACAATAAATGTATAATTATGCAGGGCTGCACCTTACAGTATGAGCAGCAATAATACTGAAGTATGTAATTGCAGCTACTTTTCACAAGCTGTGTGTTTGCCTAGTGTTGCTGTGTTGTACCTTAAAAGGCATATGCCACTGGTTGTATCCTCCTCAGAGGAAGTTTATTCATTATAACTATTTCCATGAGGTCCTGTTCCATTTGATAATATGATGCTTTGATTTATTTATTCAGACTTAGCAGGACTTTACTACTGGGTTACTGTGACTTTAGGACTTTACTGTTTGTTGTATAATGGGACTTGGGATTTGGGGTTTCCTTTAGAGCTGGACTTATTTTAGTACAACAATTGTTTAAGGTGTTCTCTCCTTACATAGTGCAACAATGCTGCATTCTATAGATTAAACTCTTCTTTTTTTTTTCTCTAGCACATGGCAAGACTGTTTTTTTCGGCTGTTATGCTGTTCATTACTTTCATTATTAACGAGAATCATTGATGTGAACGTTCAGTTCTCCTTGTACAATTACATGATGGTTGACATAATGTGCTTGGATTAGAAGTTAGGTTATCTTCATATCCCTGTGCTGGTTATGGTAAAGTGCCATTAGGAAAAAATCTTTTCATGATGGGGATTTCGTCCAACTACATTTGATTTCCTTGAGCAAATAGACTGGAGTCAAAAGTATAACATATTAGGCTGAAGGGGAAGCTTAGTTATTTCTGTAACTAGATGGTACACTGGGCATTGAACTGACAATCTCAAGCATGCTCATCAGTATTAAAATAATTCTGTTGTATTTATTCTGCTCATTCACTTTTAATTTATATAAAGATATATTTATATCTACATCTATATCTATATCTATATCTATATCTATATCTATATCTATATCTATCTATATATAGATATAGATATAGATGTTTGTATAGATGGGTCCCATTAAATTAGTTGACATTTCAGAGTGTTGACTGATAAAACATTGAGTTGAAATTGTCAATAGTCTTGAAATATCAACTGTAGAGTAGTGCAGATAGTCTATACAGTGGAGATCATGGCATTTGCCCTTTTCCACACTGTAGTGTGATCTTGGATTTGGTAAATCTAATTATCAAGGGGTGTGGGGGTGAAGGTAGGCTTGCCGCCCTGAAAAAAAAGATGTTTCTCTTTGTTTTTAACAAAATGTGTGGTGTTTGCTTGATTTTTGATGTTTTAGACCATCGAGAATTTTGGGTCATTGTTTTTTTCCAGTTGACATTCTGAAATGCAAATGTTCTGAAATAAATCCACATGTATATATTATATGTATATATATATATATATATATATATATATATATATATATATATATATATATATGTGTGTGTGTGTGTGTGTGTATATGTATATATATATATATATATATATATATATATATATATATATATATATATATATATATATATGGGTCTACTTCATTTGACTGAAAATACACTTCACTGAAAATGAAATTACAAGGATCACTTCACTGAAAGCCCACTTCACTGAAAACTCATTTGAGTAAAACTCATTTTGTTGAAAGTTATATATGGCCTTTTCCCCACTGTACTGTGATCCTGGAGTTAGTGTATATATATTATGGGGGGGGCACAGCCCCCCACATATGTTGATTATATATCCTCTTCTGGAAACAGTTATTCATTGCACTTGTAAGTATCAATGTGTATAGTTTAAAATGCTTATAATATGTGGGGGACTATGCCCCCACCCCACTCCTAATGTGGGGGGCTGTGCCCCCACCCCCCCTTAATATATTAATATATATATATATATATATATATATACTAACTCCAGGATCACACTACAGTGGGGAAAAGGCCATATATAACTTTAAATGAAATGAGTTTCAGTCAAATGAGTTTTCAGTGAAGTGGGCTTTCAGTGAAGTGATCCCACTGATTTCATTTTCAGTGAAGTTTATTTTCAGTCAGATGAAATAGACCCAGATATATATATATATAAATATATAAATATATATATATATATATATATATATATATATATATATATATATATATATTTTTTTTTTTTTTTTTTTTTTTTTAATTTTACATTTGTTGACCGGGAGAGTCCAACTGGATACATGTCCATTTTCAGAGGGGTCTTGAGGCCTGGGGAGAAAAGCTCCACAGATTAAGAACAAACAACTATGAGATTTCTGCATAGCAAGTAAGTATTCATAGGAAAACATATGATTTAACAAGATTCCAAAGTTTTAAAGTTACAAAGTACAATATGCATTGGTAGTCGCAAGTTTTAACAAAATTCCATAGTTTAAGTTAGAGTAAAGTAGCACTTAGAATGCACTGGTTTCCAGTAATAACATTGAGTGAGACAAATGTAAGTAAAATGGGGGTGGGAGTGGATGTTAGGGTTAGTTTTGTAAGATGTGGTTGGGTTTAAAGTTGGAATGTGTATAATTGCTGACTGTTGGTGTGGGTGTTCGCATGTGGGGCACTATAATGAGGAGTCACGATTCTTCTTGAAGGGAATCGAAATATCGAAATCTCGAACTTCATTATCTCGAGACCATAAAGTCGAATGCTTGAAATCCCGAAACCCCAAAACCGCGAAACACAAAATTGCGAACATAAACACACCATACACCACACAGTGCAAACACCATCCTACCCACACTACAACAAATAAACAAAATGCACACAAACACAAAAACAGAAATCAACATACCTACACTACATATAAGCTGGGGGGGCAAGCCCCCCTGCACGTCCCATGTGGGGGGCCGTGCCCCCCACCCCCCACTTATACATACTAACTCTGAGATCACACCAAACTGAAAAAGACAGCAAACTCACAATGATACACTCTACATTACCCTCGCACACACACATCACAAATACACAAACACCACCACTTTCAACACTTAAACACTCATACTTTTACTTGCCTACCCTAACCCACACATAAAACTTCCAAACACTCACATACACTCAAACAAATACCTAAAACCCTAGCAAAATGCTCACTTACCTTACATACCAGCCATATCCACACACTAAACCGTACTTGCTGCACACACTACATCCCGCGACAAATACCGGAACACCATAACCATGAATTTGCTATTTCCGGATTAATGGTTATGGAGTTTCACAATTTTAAAAATTTGACTTTATGGTCTTGAGATACTGAAATTTGAGATTTTAGTATTTCAAGATTATAAAGTGGAACAATATATGTATATATATATATATATATATATATATATATATATATATATATAAATGTGTGTGTGACGCCCATGCACTGGCCAGCAATCATGGAGCCTCAGTCCTCACCACTAACACCAGTGAGGGGCATCCATATAGGGAAAGGATAATAAATACACACACAGTAAAGTACAGTTTCCCTTAAGAGCACACAGAGATCACAGTGAGTCTGGGGCTGGTTGCTCCCTTTTTCTCCAGGTCCCCAATAAGACTCCCCAGTGGCACAGATATAGGGTCCAGATCTCAGCCTAGTGGGCAAGCTAAAACCTCCGGCACCCTCTCTGTCCAACCAGTGCTTCATGTCCCTGCCTAAGTAGCTGACACACACACACTTTCAGATAAACATTATATACAACCACACAGAAACTCCTGGGGAAGTCTGGCACAGGTTCTCCAGCTGTGCCCCTTTTACCCAGACTATATGGTAGAAATCATTGCCACCACCCAGCTGATATTTATCAGCTACTCAAAGGCCCTTAAAAGGGTGTCCAATTATTGCTGTGCAATTTTATTATCCAAATTGTAAGTGCAACCTAACAGTCAAGGCTTATTTGGAGTGACTTGGTACAGTATCACTATATACATGCAATGTACTCTTAGAGCTTAAATTATCTCTTCACAAAACAGCCACAGTTGAAAGGTTAAAATATTTAATAATAAAAAATAAAAATACAAGACAATACTTCTTACTACACAGTGCTAGTCAAGAGTTCAGAGATCACGGAGAAATACTTAAAATAATACAGTAGCAAAAGGTCTGACATCACAGTAAAACAAACTAGTCTAATCTTCCTATTTCCTAGCTATATCTAAGAGAAACACAGTTCTAAAATCCTGCTTACATCTAGACACAGGCAGAGATCTGGTGAGTTGGATGTTCTCAAGACAAATGCTCTAATGCTCTCATTCTTTCTGTCCTTAAATTGATGACACAGTACCACTGATTCATTTCAGATTACATCATTTCTTTCTGGTTTCCAGGCTAACAGATTCTCAGAGGTAAATAGCCCTTGATCTTGCAGTTGGTCAGGAAGCCAGAACAATAAAAGAATTTATAGATGCAAATTCTAGCAATTAGCTCTGGTCTCAAGACAATAGCCAGAATTCCTTCATCCAGACATATTGACTCCAAGTTTTGACATCAAATAAATGACTTATTAACTTTGTTACAGCAGAGTGCACTGTTGTCACATTTTTGCAGTTCCACATTTAACACCATTTTTCCCCATTTAAGAGAACAAGCCTGTGGCTTATATTAATATTTACAAACGACAGAATTATCTACAAAGTTCTATAGGTTTTAAGGGAAACAAATGCTTTATAATACACTAAGTGTATAGAGGCACATAATCCACTAATCTGGTTGCATATTATTTACCATTTATTTATTTTTTGGGGGGTGGTTGGTACTCCCTTTAATGCTCTGCACCTTACCTGTTTTAATGTTGAAAAATGGAGGGATAATGAGGTACTATCCAACATCACAAATGGAATTAACGAAAAATGCAGTTTTGGGTAACTCATCCTGGCAGTCTTAAAAGGAAAATGCACAGACATGAGGCATTTGCTTGGTATTGTGCACTAACACCAGACAATTAATAGAGTTTCAGCAATTAAAATTATCTCTAGGGTGGTGCATAACACGTCAGAAAAACAGGCAACAAAATAAAATCAGTTATGGACTTGTGCAGCGGAAATGACACTCCTTTAATCATTAAAATTTGATCTAATCAGATGCATGGCTCTTATCAGGAAGTCGCTTTTCAGTAAACCAATATATTAGAAAAGATTTAGGCAGTGAGACCATCTGTTTCACATCATGGTAGAAAGTTAGATAAGTGTAGTCTGAAGAAAGATATTAGAACAGTTTTAACAACCTTGCAATTCTCAGCTTGGCCATGTTCACATATTGAATAGCCTAAAGACTTCTTGCTGTCACTCTTGGCACATTGAGATCCTCAGAATGTTCTCTCAATTAATTTTCTCAAGTCGCAAAATGTAGTCAGTCTTGTTTTTATCTGGCCCCTTTTTTAATGATCAAAATGATTTCATCATGATATATGAAAATCTGAAAAGCAGGGTCAGAATACTGAGTGTCACTGAAAGTCCAGGTATCTGGAAGAACACATGCTTAGAATGACGAAATTATGAACATTCTATCAGTCAAAAATTGTATGTAGTGATCAGCATGCTGATTACTCTCCAATATTCAGAAAAAGACAAACCTTTTAGGTGTCAGAATGGTCTGTGACATGAACCTAATTGTTAAGAGCCTCTTGCTTATATTGTTAAGGTCGGGCCTGACAACAGGCATTAAAATCTGTCACGTAAATGACAGCAGCAAAACAAAACCTTTGTTTCTACCTGCTGTCCAGTTCCCTCAAGTAAACTTAATTGTTAGAATAACTGGATTTGTTAGTATCCATTTTCTGAAGGATATGAACTCTAAAATTCAAATGTATGCCATTATTTAGTGACATCAGTCCTCACTGGTTTGCCAGAAAACCACAGATTTTATGAGGAAGAGACAAAAAATATGAAGCAATAATCTGTACATACTGTAAAAATATAGACAGTTGAGAGATATGAAAGGTAAATGTATTGGACTGCATTACACTACCTTTCTGACAGTACTCACTAACTGTTTTATGGCTTTGAAAGCCAGGAAAACACTTTAGTGATTTCTTTTCTTTTATAACTAGTAGCACATGGAGCAGATAAAGCTCCATGCACTACAAAGAATTACAATTATGTCTCTGATTATAACCTTAAATTATGTGTACTTATCATGGATGCCAAGAAATTTACCTTTTGAGTTTCCTCTCAAGGTGAATTAATTGGCTTTCATGTCTTGTAAATATAATAAGCTGGTTATGATTGAAGACCCAATCACAACCTCTGTAGAAAATCAAATCTTTATGATGGTTCAATTCCCAATCAGAGTTTCTGTGCAATAGACTGACTTCTCATCCTACCTAGCCATTCAAACTGCCATTGTATTGCATTGTGCCAAGTAAGAGCAGCTCTTTATTGATAGGTATGCAGTCAGTAGCATAGCTTGATTGCAAGTGCTAAAAATGGCGAAAAAGTCATATTCAGACTTGTGTGGGATGAGTTTCTTTTTTCTTTCTTAATTTACTTATTGGCTTGTACAACATCTACTGTCTTTTGGCTTATTGTACTTTAAAGCCTACACAGGTCTTCAAGACTTGGATACTTTGATTTTCTAGGACTTTGCTGCCTGTGTTATAGATCCTGTATTATATCCAGCATCTGTGGAGCCTGTATTGACTCATATCCTGAAAAAGTCTAGTTTAGATGCTAATGATATGGAATATTTACTCTACCTCTTATTTTACTCCTTTATGCAATGTTATGGTGAGGAGGTAACTACAGAACATAAAAAAGCCCTTCAGCATTTCCCAGTTAGGGGTCACCACAACAGAACTCCAGTCCGCTAATGATTGGCAGTGAATTTTTATGGTGTTAAGTTACCAGCCCAGCACCCAACCTTCAAAAAGGCACACACATGCACCTACCTGCATGTCTTTTCAAGTTCACTCAACCATGGGAGGACATGTAAACTCCACACAGAAGGAGCTCCAGCAGAGAATTGAATCAGAAAACCTCTTGCTGTAAGGCAACAATGCTAACCGCTGCACCACCGCAGCCTACAAGTAACTAAAGAACATGACAATCACTAATTAGCACATGATCACCTTGACCATTTCACTCTGCCTACAAATGTCACTCTAGCACTAATGCATGACTTTTTGTCATAAGGAAGAACTGTAAACAGTGACTTTCATTCTCCTTACTGAGCATTTCTCAGCATTTCATTCTGGTGACCACAGAGACTTGACTGATAACTTCAGGAACAGGTATGGTTAGTCTGATACAAACCTTGCATTCATTACTAGCTATCTCAAAGACAGTTCCTACTGAACTCTATCAAATACATAGTCTCCTGCATATTTTATGTCACTGTATGGGATACCTCATGGGTCTGCCTTGGTACTGTTGTTGCTTAGGAACTGTATGCTACCTCTGGGTGATGCAGTGCTGGGACATGGGCTGAAATATCTTAGCTATGATGATAATACATTCTCTGAGTTTTATGTGAACATGCCATATATGTTTGGTGGCACTGGAGATTTATTAAAACAACTTATGTGACCCAATTAGTTCATAAAGGAAGACTGAAGTACTCATATTGAGACTTGTGCTCATGTGTTTCTGATTCTTTGTCTCCTCTGGTTCTTAAACTTGGAAATATAATGATTAGTCTGTTTGCTGACATGTGTGATCTCGTGGTCATTCTTGGTGATGAAGTAACACTAAAGGATCAAATGTCAGATGTTGTTAAATCTTCCTTTTATCATCCAAAGAATGTCTCTAGGATCAGATAATTCATTCCTGGTAGTGAAATTTCCATAGTTGTTGGGGTACTTATATTATGTAGATTGTATTATTGCAATAGTCTTTATCTTGGGCTGCTGCCAGGTGAACTATACCCGATTCAGATAGTACAGAATATAGTGGTTAGGACACTAACAAAGTCTTCACTTTGCTCTATTTTAATCATCATGAAATCTTTAAAATGACAGATCTTGTTTCAGAGTCATCTATAAAGATACATGAACTCAGATCTGCTTATCTAAAAGTCTTGATCAAAGACTATCAATTAGGATCCTCCATTCAGCCACTGAGAAGCTCACAATGATTCTTTGGTCTCACTTTACATTTGTTGGCTTCAGAGCTGTCTCAGAAGGTCTTTTGGCCATACTGAAAGCCAATTAATACACAGATGAAGGCCAGGCAACATTTTGTCAGTGGAATATGAAACAATATAACATTTACTTTTGCAAGATGTTCTGTTGCCATGCAGACAAACTTTGAGTGGGTGTGAGATGAAGGAAATAATACTCTTTATGCTTGAAAAATTCACAAATATTTTCAAACTGCTTTCAACAAATGCAGTCAAGAGTTCTGCTCGAGTATGCATTAAATCCTGTCAGACAGATAATAAATATAAAGTTATTTAATACAATTATCAAGATAATGTCATGCTAATAATTCTACTGTGACATGGCAAGCAAAATCCAACCAAGATCATGCACGAAATGGACTAGGCCACATCTCATCCAGCTGGTCATATGAGTGCATGGCAAGGCAAGACCAATGACACAATGACCACAAATTAAGCCATTTCCAACTCACTGCCTATGGATAGGAGAATAAACATCTTATTTCAACTATTGCTTGCTCACTGAATAGATAAGTTGAATTGTGTTAGACATCTAATATGATTTATGCTTTATTACTGGAAGTTACTAAGGCATGCTAGCATTTTGTCTGCGCAAAGTTGTTTTTAGTATAATAGTATGATCTATTTGCATAGCTGCACCTTGTTCACTAATGTTATTCATGTAAATGTGTTGTGTGTAGACAGCTCATACTGGTGTCTAATTATTTCTATATAATTGTGCTGTTACTGGTGGACAGAATCACACTGGAGACCCAGGACAGAGTGCTGCTCGCTATATTTTTATCTGTGACTGCATAACTGTCTGATGAGGTTCCTTCTAACTGATGTTTTTCCAATTGGCTCAGTATCTGCATATACTAACAGTTGGTTCAAGACATATTTTCCTGTACGCAGTAGCTATTTGCTCAGTTTGTTTTTTGTAATCTTTATAATATATCTTTACCATCTCAAAAGTGCTTATTCCTCTCTGTAGTCTTCTTTTCTAGACCTAACACCACTCTTAAGTATTCAAGTGCGGTACCACCTTTATCATTCTTATAAGAAAAGCAAAGTCGGGGTCTAAATTGTCTGCAAACAGCTAAAGTTACCTTTGAGTATGTGTCTACCTGTTTGAGCCAATATTCATTTTCCCCTGGAGAGCACTCTGCTTTGACTTGTAAGCATCCCCCCCCCCCAACACACACACACACTCATCTTCCATTTTCTCTCTTATTCCTTTCTGTTAGCAAATAGTATCCATAACTGATAAATACTGTGTGTTTGTTAATTTAAACTGAGACCACAGTAGCCTACTGATACAAGGTTATCCTGTTTTTTCACCTGAGAAATGGTTAAGAAATGACTTAGTTTCAGAGCAGTCCAATTCTGATTGTTTCTTAAACAAACTTGTCTTTGTTTTGGCTCATTACCAACAGAACAAAAGAACTGCCTGCTCACACCTTTGTTCTCCCCCTCCTCCTTCCCTGTTTATTACCTTAAGCCAATCCCAAAGTTAATAAATATTACCTGTGGCAGGCACCATTTTTATAACTACAACCACCCTTTTTCACTATCATATGTTCATTTATCAGTTTACTCTGTTACCTGATTGTTTCCATCCCCCTCATAAGAGAAACTAACAGGGTCTCTACTCGCTTCGCTCCCCACCCTGCCCCCTATTACCTCCCACCCCCAGTGGTCCTACCTTTATTATGCTCACAAACCCCTTCCATCTTTCCAATAGCCAACCATAGCACTAAACCCAACACTACCTCCTCCATCTTCCCACTACTATCACTCCTCCTCAGCTAACATGTACAAGCATACGCTCCCTATGCTCACTGCATGCACTCTCCTTGCATATCTTACATCCTACTAAAACTCCATCATTCCCCCACTCAACCACTACCACTGTACTACTACTCACACCACCACTCATGTCTCACCCTCACTCAGCTCCCTCTACCACCAACTCAAGAACCATCCCTATGCACCCCCCGCATATTCTACCAACTATATTACTCAAACATAAAGCCTCCCTACAACTTAACATAGTAACCCTCCCACCATACCTATTACCCACAGAGCACAATCATAAAGTTTCCCTAATAAACAAACACATTCAAAAACTGAGAAAACTAATAACCTCATGCATATCAAAACTAGCCCTAAGTGGAGACATTCACCACAACCCTGGCCCTACCATCTCCAACCCCAGTCCTCATAATCAGACTAGAAACCACAACTTCTCCCATATCACAGCCAATAGAAAGCCAAGTGACTTCCTACTACTAAGCCTAAATATTTGAAGTATATCCAACAAAATCCATGAACTCCATGCCACCATAGACTTGTATTCCCCCAGATATAGTCATCCTGACAGAAACCTGGCTAAAACCTCACATTACCAGTGAACAGATCCTCCCTACAGGTTACGGCATACTAAGAGTAGATCGGCTAAACAAGAAAGGAGGAGGTGTAGCTATAATATTTAAACAGCATCTAAACATCCAAATCTTAAAATCATCAGCACCACAAATAGGCAATGAAGAAATAAAATATACCAACCTCAAAATAAACCAAAACAAAACCATCAACATAATTGGATGCTACTTCCCACCTGGCTAAAACATCCCTCCACTAGAAAACCTCCTCAGCTGGTCTACCCACCATCTCCCACAAGAAACTATAATTTTAGGTGATTTCAATATTGACTGGCAATCCTGTTCTGGCAACCATCCAACCCATAATGTAAACCTTCATGGCTTCACCCAACTAGTCCAGTCACCAACCAGGATAAATAAAAACTCCAGCAAGCACACTACCCTGGACTGGATACTAGTCAGTAAGAGCCCCCAGTCATATATAACAGGCTGCTTACCAGATCACTCCCCAACATTCCTACTCAACAAATACCTATACCAAGCTAAACCTGTCATCTACCATCATATACATAAAAATCTAAACTTTAACTCACTCACATTCATATCATCCCTCAAAGAATGTAACTGGCATCCTCTAAAGTACCTCAGTCTTGATGACGCAGTTGAATTTTTTAATACTACCTTCCTGAGCATCCTTAATTACCATGCCCCCATAAGACTTTCCAGAACCAAAGCACAACCCTCCCCGTAGCAACAGAAAACCAAGTCAGAAATGAAAAAAAGGGATAAAGCCTGAGAGCACTGGCGCAAAAGCAAAACCCCCTCAACTAAACAGAAATTCCTAAAACTACACAATAGAGTCAAAAAGCTAATAAAACAGGACAAATTCCAATACTACCAGTCTGCCCTAGACTCCTTCCAACACAGCCCCGAACAATTCTGGTCCTCCATAAACTCCATCCTCCACCCAGGTAAAGTCAGTACCCCTCCTCATAACATCTCTCACTCCTCCGAAAATATTGCTACCTCATTCAACACACATGTCACACAAACCGTACTATCACTAGCTAAACAACACAACCCCCTTCCCCTCCAACCCACACCTTCAACTAGTAATCTCCCCACTGCTTTCTCTTTTTCTTTTGTACCTACCTCCAACATAAAAAAAAAACTCTTAACTAAACTTAAGTCCACCAAATTAGCATTTGACATGGTCCCACACAAACAACTCATCGCTGTCCTCAATAACCTATCCTTCTCTCAGTCAGTCACGAACTGGTTTCAGAGTTACCTGTCTGACCGCCAACAATCTGTTGTATGGCAGAATGACATATCTCCCCAACTACCTGTCTCTATAGGGGTTCCCCAAGGATCCATCCTTGGACCCCTACTCGTCTTTGTTTTCACCAATAATCTAGCCTCTGCCACCAAACATGGCACACTCATACAATATGCAGATGACTCAACCATCATCTGCTCAGCCCAGTCCTTACCCAAACTGCAAAAAGTCACACAGGAAGCCTTTTCCCCTGTTGAAACTTGGTTATCCGATGCCCAGTTAATACTCAACCCAAACAAAACTAAACTACTCATTTTCCAACCCACCAAACATACTCAAAACAGCTCTCACTTTCACATCACAGCAAAAGACAACACCACTATACACCCAACAGAACACGCCAAATTGCTAGGAGTGGAAATAGACAATAAACTAAAATTTGACATTCACATATCCATGACCATAAAAAAGTCCACAAAAAACTAGGAGCGTTATACAGAAACAAGCAACTTCTCATCAAAGCAGCAAAGATTTCAGTAGCAAATTCCCAACTTATCTCCACCCTACTTTATGCCTCTCCAGTATATACCAACCTAAGGCATTGCAATCTAAACAAGCTAGAGACCTGCTACAACAAAATTTGCCACAGGGGCATCCTACTATAGTCACCACTGTCTCTCACTTGCTGAACTAGGCTGGCTTGAACTCCCTCACCTGCTTCAGTGTTATCAACTTTCACTCGCCGAGAAACTAGCAAACCATCCACTAAATGTCCCATCCCTCCAGAATCTACTCCAACCCTATCGCACCACCAGACCAATAAGATCCAGTAACAAAAATCACTTGCACATCACTAAAGCCAATAACTCTGCTGGTGAAGCACTATTCTCTTTTGCCATAGCCAAATTATGGAACTCCCTCCCACCCACAATTACCTCCATACCATCATGCACCCACTTCAAAACTTTACTAAATGTGCACCTAAAAACATGCTGGCTATGCCCTTGCAACTCCCACTCTAATATGACCCACCCCATCCAACCACTACCTTTCTTTCCACCCCACTAACTACCTTGATTATAGCAAGCTCGGATGCTCATAAGCCTAGTACTTATTATACAGCAGGAACTTCTTATTATAACAATTGTTAATGTCTAAAAACAAACCAAAAGATTCCGAACCAGCAGGTGTAAAACTCCAAATGTTTATTAGAAAATGTAAAAGTAAAGTGCTTTTCGTCTCCCTTAGTAGGAAGACTTCTTCAAACAAAGGAAAAAAATCATCAAACACAATTTAAAACCCAAAAAAGGGCTGTGTGTTACAAAATTACAAACAGCTGCCTTAATTGAACCCACTGACATACCTTCACATTTAAAGTTGTATTACATTAAAAGCATAAATAAATGTCCACTTAGTGTAGACAGGGTGTCAAACATAAAAAAGTTTTCAAAAAAGAAACGTGAACTTGATAAAAGTAACCAAGAATGTCTTAGTGATAAATAAACCTTTGGAGTTTTACACCTGCTGGTTCGGAACCTTTTGATTTGTTTTTTGACAGTTTGTTTTTCTTCACTTTTGGAATTGTTAATTGTTGATGTCTGTTATGTACTTCGCAGATAAAGATTCCAGTTGTCTACTGATGTACTATGTTCTTCATCTGTAACTATGTTTGTAATTAATTGCTATGTTAATCAAATTGTTAATCGCTATGTAAATCCAGTGTAACTACTGTCTGTTTATTTTAACTGTGGAGCTTTTTTCCCCGGGCCTCCGCTGAAAATGGACCTATGTCCAGTCGGACACTCCCGGTCAACAAATGTAAATAAATAAATAATAAGTTAAAGAATCCTATGCTTTGGATTTGATGTTAGCAGCTAGCTAGCTCATCAGTGATAAAATAGGCAGCGCATGCTGAGGCAAGTGATGAAAATAATATGTTGGAAACGTGTCACTTGCCTCTGTAGCTTCTTGATTATGTCACACCTGTTGGATTTACAAAATAGCTGTTGGCATTGTTTTGCTTTTATACTTGTAGATTAGAAAGAGTACTCACATGAGGCTGACACCATGAAAGCACACAGATTCTGTAAAGATCAAGAATTACTTTGCCCATTTAGAAACATCAGAGAACTGCTGACTTTGTGATGCTGTTCTAAGTGACATAGGTTGCCACCTTTTCAAATGCCCAAAGTGGGACATGTTTTGTAGAAACGTCAGATTTTGCATGGCAAAACATACCCATGGCAAGTACAAATGAAAGAACTTCACTTTTTTTGCCAAAATAAAAGCTTATTCTTGTAGCATTTGAGTTGCTTATTCTGTTTCTTATAACATTTAGGTGTTTCAGATACAAAATAACTGTTTTATGCTTCTATTAAAGAAAATATAGGAAATATATTTGTCCTAAAATCTCAGGACATTTGCCATTTTTTCAATTTTTTTGCAGGACACAACTGCCCAAAGAGGGACTGTCCCTCGCAAAGTGGGACAGGTGATAACCCTAGAGTGACATCATTAAGAACTGTATATATTAAGAAAGAACATATGTCATTAGTGAATGACAAAACTGAATGACCATAAAGAGCTACTAGTGCTGTCAGTAAATGCTATACTTAGTCTCTAATTGCAAGAAAAGTTATGAAGTAATGTACCTGATAATAAGCTTTACCAGATTTATTAATATTTAAGAAAAGGTTACAAGAATCCCTGGTCATACAGTGCAAGTGCAAAGGCTTTAAATATGACATATTTACCATTGCTTATGAAAATATTAAAATAATTTCTTTGCAAAGAATATAAATGTATTTATTTATTTATTTCCAGTTTGATTACCGGGGAAGTCCACTGGGTCAAGAAGACCCATTTTCAGTGGAGGCCCGGGGAGAAAAGATCCAGGATATACAAATGCAAAAAAGAAAGAAATACAAAAACAAGCAAATACAAACACAATAGTAGTAATATACAAGAAACATTGTAAAGTAATAGGTTACAATTATGTACATTATGTGCATATACAGCAGGCATCAAATTGTATAGGTTACAACTTATGTACATACAGTGTTAGGCATATTCAGCAGGAAATCAATGTGAATTGTTATTAATGAATTTTGCAAACGTTTTCATTTGAGCAAGTCACTTGTGTTGTGGTTGGGGAAACATCTTAACATACATGCATATTAGTAATAGTGATAACAATTTACTTGTGCTCATGTAAAATAAGAAGCTATTTACAATGTTTACAAAGTTGAACTAGTGTGCTGTTTAGCTCTAAGAGATCAGGGCATGCAATTGCAAATATATGCAAATGTTTCAAAGATGCTGGATAACTTATCACTGTTTGCACATTAACTCACTTGAATAGTTCTCTTGTTAAACACTGCTTTATTTGCTATTTGCATCTGCTTGAACACTCCATTGCACTGTGTTGATGCATCAAAAACTTCTGTATACTTCACTGATGCATATACTTTCCTATTTGCCTTCCTTACATTATTTTATATATCATTCCATACTGTTAATCTTCGTTTATTTAGACCAGTTTACAGGCTTTGCTGTATTCTGGGCTGTGGTGTAGTTCCTGTGTTGTCCATTACCTTACTTGGATAAGAAGGAAGTTTCTTTGCTCACCAGTGGGAGTGGGGAGCCTTGAGCAGCCTATCTGTCCCTGAAGGAGTGACCTCAGCACAAGAGCTGTAGTAATTGGTTGTTTTGGACCATTTCCAGCTCTTTTGAAGTTCCCTGTTTAAAATCCGCATTAGCACGGCTTTGCGCGACGCAGCGCTGATTAAACTTTTACTGGCTCTGCCAAGTCTGCTCTTCAAATTTTCCCTTAGAAAGCTCTACTCTTTGAATAACCAGTCTACTTGTTATATTATAAGCATATCACTTGTTCTCAAAACTTCTCTTCTAAGCAAGCACTCTCAAACTCAAGTAGCACTACATCCACCTACCACCCAAACCACTTCCCTTAAAGGCACACAATCTCTTATAATATTCTAGCATGTCGAGTGGTAGATTGCTAGCATCTTCTACTGCTCAGCTGGTTAATCTGGGAATCTTGAGACAATGCTATAATTGTCTCATGTACACAGACAACCCTCTCCTCCTCCCAACAAAGACAAATACATGTGAGAAATGCAACTATATAGCCAAACTGGAGGCTGAACTCTCTCAACTCAGGACTGGCAAGACCAGACAGGAGGAGAAGGTAACCACACACACAACAAACCCAGTCACACATAGACCTACCCCAACTGCAAATCAAGCACATAATAACAAAAAAACATACTCGGAGGCTCTATTAAAAAACTTACCAAAACAACAGAGGCTCCCAAAGCAGACACCCAAAAATCCACCACCTCAAAACATAACACATGCAACACATACTTCAATAAATCGGTGTGTCAATAAATCACAGCCCTTAAGGCCAAATACTATGCCTGATACACTAGTAATAGGTGACTCTATAGTCAGACACACTGACGTCCCACTTACCAGGCTGAGCAAGGAGAGGGTAACGGTAAGCTGCCTATCGGGGGCTAGGATCCGCCATATAACACATGCACTCAGGTCACTCAAAAGCACGTACAAATATGACTCCGTCATTGTCCATGCCAGCGTGAATGACCTGAGACGTACCTCTTGGACTACATGAAAAGAGACATAGAGGAGCTCTCTGATTATGTAGCCCAGGCTTGTATGACCCTGACCCTGAGCAGCATCCTGCCCTCACCAAGAATGATGCCACAATACAAAGACAAGATGATCAGCTTTAATAATTGGCTCAATTACTGGTGTCATTCTAGGGGATCCAATGTCTGTCTGCTTGGGATGACATGCTGGACAAGCCACGCTGCTTCACAAGGGACGGCTTGCACCTGTCACCACTGAGCTTCCGGATATTGGCTAAGGCTCTTGCCACCCCCATAGTGCCTTTTTTAGGCAAGGCTCAAAAGATGAACCCACCTCCTTAGAAAACAAAAATGGAAAAAAATTAAGGGTAATGCTGCTCAATGCCAGAAGTCTAAATCTCAAGATGCAGGCTCTCGAAGCACTCCTCACTATGGAGAACATCGATGTCTGCGCTGTAACCGAGACCTGGTTCAAGGCTCCTGAGAGCACCCCTGTGCTACCAGGCTTTACCTTGTATCATGCTTTTCGCCCCCAAAACCCGGGCCGAACCACAAAGGGAGGGGGAGTGTCCATATTCATCAAGGATACCCACACCTCTAGGTTAGTGGCAACTCATGAAGCATCGGAGACCATCCAGGTGCAGCTAACCATAGGCAAAACTGCTATACAACTGGTTGCATGTTACAGACCACCCACCCAATCTCAAGAACCCCACTCAGCCTTCCTGAAGACATTGGAAGATATGAATGTCTCACCAAATACCATCATATTTGGAGACTTCAACTACCCTAACATAGACTGGGTGCACTATTCTAGCCCTAACACCCTAGTCCAAAGGTTCCTGGAATTCATAAACTCAAATGCAATGGAACAGCTAGTCACCTCTCACACAAGGGAGGATAATATACTAGACCTGATCATCACAAACATGGGGACAAAATGCTCCACACCGGAAGTATTGCCCTCACTGGTAAATAAATACAGTAACTCTAGCTCCACCCTAGACTGGGTCCTCACCTCCAATCCCAATCTGTACCATAATCACCCTGGATATACATTTACCACCTCCACCCCCAGCACAAAAGACTACAGTGAGAAACTTCTCAAAAGCCGACTTTACACTTCTCAAGACTGAGATGGTATCATTTAAGCCCACAGGGCCAATGGAAACCACATCCCACAATGCTGAATCCTACACAAATGCTTTCTACGGACATCTCCAAGAATGCATGGATCGTGCAATCCCAAATAAAACCAAGACCCTCTCCACCAAAGGAAAGCATCCTGTCTGGTAGACCCCAGCCATAAACAAATTGTATAACAAAAGAAGGAAGCTACTGCAAGACAGAGCAAAATCCCATAAAGGGAAGGCATCTCTGATCAGCACTAGTAGAAAGCTATGTTCTCTCATAAAAATATCAAGGCCAACTTTGAGAGAAAAATCGCCGAGGACACTAAAGATAACCACAAGGCATTCTTCAGTTATGTTAGAAACCTGGGCGGAAACACTCAGATATGCTCAGAGTTAGTACAGAACGACAAAAAATTTACCGAACACACAGATATTGCCAACATTCTGGCAGACGGGTTCAGTGCAAATTTCTCCCCTCCCTCACCTCCAAAAGAAGAAATACTCATCCCAGCTGAATGCAACCTCCTTGTCATCTGTGATGTCCAGGTGAGAACCGCCCTCAGCAAAGCAAAAAACACAGCATCTATGGGACCTGATGGTATCCCCGGCTGCGTGATACGTGAACTCCAAGAGGAGCTAAACCCGCATATAAAAATGTTATTTAACCTTAGCCTTACTACAGGATATGTACCTGAACACTGGCGTACAGCAACAGTGGTCCCACTCCACAAGGGAGGCTCCACTACAGACCCTGGGAACTACCGCCTCATAAGCTTGACCAGCCTGGTTTGCAAAGCTATGGAAAGAATTATTATGGAACTCATAAACAACGACATTGGGGACCTATAGATACTTGATCCCACCCAGTTCGGCTTTGTAAAGGGCAGATCCTGCCTTTTGAACCTGGTCAACTTTTTTGAAACAGTCACTAGAGCCATTGATGAGGGCAAAGCAGTCCATACAGCCTACCTGGACTTGGCTAAAGCCTTCGACACAATACCCCACTCGGGGATCATAGATAAGCTAAACAGCTTAAATGTAAATCCATATGTCACAAGATGGGTTGCAAACTGGCTAAAGAACAGAACCCATAAAGTCAAGATTGCGGGAGACATGTCGGACTCAAAGCCAGTCACAAGTGGTGTCCCACAGGGCTCTGTCCTGGGACCCCTCTTGTTCAGCATTTACTTCTCAGATGTGAAAGCAAACATGGGAGGGTTGTGGCTGACAAAGTTCGCAGATGACTGCAAACTTGGCGCCATAGTCGATACACCAGCTGACACATACATGCTACAGAAAGGCCTCACCGAAACGGACAACTGGTGCTGGAATCACGGCCTTAAACTGAATGCCAAGAAATGTATAGTCATCCCCTTTGGGAAAAACAAAATACCCACAAATTATCACATAGACAGTAACCCACTGAGTACTGAAAAAGTAATCAGAGACCTGGGGACCCAAGTTGATAGTGACTTCTCATTTGACACCCACGTTGCCAAAGTGATTAGAAAGACTTTCTACCTTGCCCACCTTATCATGAAGGGGTTCACATCCAGATCAAAGGAGGTCATCGTGCCCCTGTACTCCTCCCTTATCAGGCCCATGATTGACTGCAATGCCCCATTTGGTATGTACCTCACCCGGTACTTACAACAGCTGGAGAGACCCCAGAAGTACCTCACCAAGAGGATCAAGGGTCTCCAACATATGTCATATGCTGCCAGGCTAAAGAAACTCCAGCTCTATTCAGTAGCATACCGCCCGCTCAGAGGTGATTTGTGCTTGATGTACAAGGCCATGTCCAACCAGGAATTGATGGACATGCTCCACCTCAAAAAATCAAAATCCATAAGAACCACGAGAGCCAAAGATTTAAACCTCAGTACAAACATGAATAGAACATGCTGGAGGGACAGATTCATAACTCAGAGGCTTCCCATACTCTGGAACAAAATCCCAGTCCATGTTAGGCAGAGCCCCTCACTGACTTTCTTCAAGAGAAATCTTGACGAGTGGATGGGAGATTGTAAGTTTACCCCAGGGGTCACCCCTGTGTCGCTACTTAACAGAGGCACAGTAAACTAATTTCAATAAGTAAGGGGGTCTTCAACGTGTCACTACTAGACAAAGGCACAGTATTCTAAATTTATCCTATACACCTTAGTACCACTACATGGGGTGGCGAAAGCCACATCTCTAGGGCTAGGCTTGCAAATGCCCCAGGGCAGATAGCCTAGTTCTAAACTATGAAACTATGAAACTATAAATTGCATACTTTTCAAGTTTCAACATTCTCTTATAAACTATACTTATCTATTAGAAAGTTATTGTTGTTACCGTGCCTTTTGACACTGGTAATGGCTGAAATTGACTTTAACCAGGTCATCTACCTATTTAACGAATACAAACAAAGAAACAAACACAAGCAGACAAAACAAGAAAGAAACAAACACATAAATAAATATAATTTGCACAAATGTGCATAATTGTTTTATAATTGGAGGCCATTTTGAAAATAATGATCTGATAGAACTATACATATTGAGAAAAATTACTTAATGTGCATTTTTCCTATGATTCAGAAAGGATTACACTGATTCAAAAGCTTTGCCTCAAAAGGATTCTGCATTGTGCTAAGCTTTTGAATTCAGAGACCACTTTACTGCTGAAATTTTTTGCTGACAGTAGACTGAACATATGGAGTGGTCTTGTAGATGAAGATGAATGCTAATACAATAATGTGGGGTCAATGTTAACTAACAAACAAACAAACTGCAAAAGAGGCAAAGAAAATGAAAACTTGGTTGAGAAAACCACTTTATAAAAAGCAAAGCTTTCGGGTAAAACTCTTCCTCAATACTAATACATAAAATACAAAATCAAATGGTTTAAATACAGGTCAATGATCACATGACTAGCAGCCCAACAGTCATGTGACAAGAATATAAGAATGCAAATACAAAAGTAAAAATACAAAATGTAAAAAACATAAAGAACATATACATAAAATAATAAAGTTTAGCACAACATCATAGTTTAGTATGTTGTAATCTAACCAGCACAGGTTTAAGACTAGCCATGTTATTTAAGCCTGGGGGATGGTCAGAAGCGAGTCTAAGTATCCACTCATACTCCTTAAGCTCCAATAGATTGTTGTTATCCCCACCCCTAAGCGTAGGGTAAATGGCATCAATGACTCTAAAAAGAAATTTATGTTCACTACCAAAATTAACCATATGTTTATATAACGCATTTTTATCACAAGCCCTCCTAATCTCTGATTTATGTTCAGTAATACGTTATTTAAGCTTACAGGTGGTCTTACCTACATAGAAGGAGGAAGAAATAACGCAAGTTACAAAATAGATCACAGAAGATGTAGTACATGTGTCAGATAGATTAAAACTATAAATTTTACTACTAACAGGATGCTTGAATTCATGGCTATTCTTACTAATAATGTCAGGGCAACACACACAGTTTAAACACTTGTATGTGC
Source organism: Protopterus annectens (assembly GCF_019279795.1). Lineage (NCBI taxonomy): Eukaryota > Metazoa > Chordata > Ceratodontiformes > Protopteridae > Protopterus > Protopterus annectens. Next base: position 171,919,095 of record NC_056740.1, on the reverse strand, counting down.
CAGGGTTAACGGAAAAAAAATGGAGGCAAAGATCTACTAAAATCTTTAAAACACAAAATATTCCTTAAGGTCTTCATGTTCCTATATGCAAAAAAGGGTCTATCCCCTACAATACCCTTAGCTTCAACTGATGCCATAAGAATGGCCCAGTTTTTTTGAATAATCTGCTTAACATAATGTGTCTTAACATTATAAGAAGTGATGTACCTGACTACTGGATTTTGATGTTCAATAGTGGTCAAGCTACATTTACTTTCTGTAAAGATAGGTTTCATAGTTGTCTTTCTATCAATCATGACCTTAGCCTTCAGAGTCGATAGTAAGTGCGAGTCATATCCACTACATAAAAAATCTTCAATCATCTCATCAAGCTGCAAAATGAAGAGACCATCATCGGTATTTAGTCTACTCACTCTACTGAACTGAGATGTCATGATGCCTTTAAAGACATGTGGAGCATGCATACTATTATGATGGATATATCTACCAGAATATACATCCTTCCTATGCACACTAGTATGAATAACACCTTCAATTAGCTGTAACTTAACATCTAAGAATATAATTGTATTATCAGAGACTTCCATTTTGAAGTTCAAAAAATTTGTAGTTAAGTTCAAATAATTAATAAACTCATTAAGTTCATTCAAGCTACCCTTCCACATCATAAAACAATCATCAATGAAACATTGGTAAAAACATACATTACTAGCAAAAGGATTCTTGTCACTACAGATATTAACTTTCTCCCATTGATAGAGAACTAAATTGGCGTAGGTGTTAGCTACGGAAGTACTCTACACTGGTGAGCTGAAGATATAATAGCTCATTAAACAAGAACATATTATTTTTCAACACTACATCTAAAAGAGAACCGATATTCTCAACATGTTTGTAGGGGATGGTTGTGAAATCAAAAATTCCCTAATTGATTCAACACCAAAATTATTTGGTATAACAGTAAATAGGGATGCAATATCAAGTGTTACAAAATAATAATCTCCCTGTTTTAAAATACCATTCAGATTGTTATACCAGAAACGTAATTTACAAAGTAGATCTGAAATGTCAGGTGAAACAGTAGTACATTTATGTAAAAAAGGTTGCAACTGCTTCTGTAAATACACATAAATCGGCTCGGTAATCCAGCCACCACCCGAGACAATTGGTCTCATGGGGGGGTCTAACATAGATTTATGAATTTTAGGGAGACCATAAAGAATCCTTTTGCTAGTAATGTATGTTTTTACCAATGTTTCGTTGATGATTGTTTTATGATGTGGAAGGGTAGCTTGAATGAACTTAATGAGTTTATTAATTATTTGAACTTAACTACAAATTTTTTGAACTTCAAAATGGAAGTCTCTGATAATACAATTATATTCTTAGATGTTAAGTTACAGCTAATTGAAGGTGTTATTCATACTAGTGTGCATAGGAAGGATGTATATTCTGGTAGATATATCCATCATAATAGTATGCACGCTCCACATGTCTTTAAAGGCATCATGACATCTCAGTTCAGTAGAGTGAGTAGATTAAATACCGATGATGGTCTCTTCATTTTGCAGCTTGATGAGATGATTGAAGATTTTTTATGTAGTGGATATGACTCGCACTTACTATCGACTCTGAAGGCTAAGGTCATGATTGATAGAAAGACAACTATGAAACCTATCTTTACAGAAGGTAAATGTAGCTTGACGACTATTGAACATCAAAATCCAGTAGTCAGGTACGTCACTTCTTATAATGTTAAGACACATTATGTTAAGCAGATTATTCAAAAAAACTGGGCCATTCTTATGGCATCAGTTGAAACTAAGGGTATTGTAGGGGATAGACCCTTTTTTGCATATAGGAACATGAAGACCTTAAGGAATATTTTGTGTTTTAAAGATTTTAGTAGATCTTTGCCTCCATTTGTTTCCCATTAATCCTGGCACATACAAGTGTTTAAATTGTGTGTGTGTTGCCCTGACATTATTAGTAAGAATAGCCATGAATTCAAGCATCCTGTTAGTAGCAAAATTTATAGTTTTAATCTATCTGACACTTGTACTACATCTTCTGTGATCTATTTGGTAACTTGCGTTATTTCTTCCTCCTTCTATTTAGGTAAGACCACCCGTAAGCTTAAATAACGTATTACTGAACATAAATCAGAGATTAGGAGGGCTTGTGATAAAAATGCGTTATATAAACATATGGTTAATTTTGGTAGTGAACATAAATTTCTTTTTAGAGTCATTGATGCCATTTACCCTATGCTTAGGGATGGGGATAATAACAATCTATTGGAACTTAAAGAGTATGAGTGGATACTTAGACTTGCTTCTGACCATCCCCCAGGCTTAAATAACATGGTTAGTCTTAAACCTGTGCTGGTTAGATTACAACATACTAAACTATGATGTTGTGCTAAACTTTGTTATTTTATGTATATGTTCTTTATGTGTTTTACATTTTGTATTTTTACTTTTGTATTTGCATTATTATATTCTTGTCACATGACTGTTGGGCTGCTAGTCATGTGATCATTGACCTGTATTTAAACCATTTGATTTTGTATTTTATGTATTAGTATTGAGGAAGGGTTTTACCCGAAAGCTTTGCTATTTATAAAGTGGTTTTGTCAATGTTAATTAGCCATGTGCTCTCCCTTGAAATGTCTTTGGCTCCTGAGTTGTTTTGCTGAGTATTTTTTTTCTCTCTTGGATCTCCCAAAACATCACCTATGAAACTGTTGTCTTGGAAGATGTAAACATAGACTGGAATGCCCTAACCACCGACAGCCCAAACTCCTTCATTAACCTCTTTGGCTACTCCCAGCTGATCGCAAAATCAACCCGACTAAATAAATACAGTAACTCTAGCTCCACCCTAGACTGGGTCCTCACCTCCAATCCCAATCTGTACCATAACCCCTCCATTCTACCTGACACACTTAGTGATCAACATCCCACCTATATAATTAGATATTATCCTCAACTACACAAACCCCAACAATACAAAGACTGTTGCAAACTCTAAAACTTTAATCCTGACACTTTCAGCAGCCTCCTCTCTTCAATTAACTGGTCCTTCCTCCACAATCTCCCCCTAGAGAATGCTGTCCTTGCCTTTAGCAACATTGTCCTAGACACACTCAACTCCCTAGCCCCTATCAAGAAACTAAGGATCAAAACTCAATACACTCCCTGGCTCACACAAGACACCCGAACCCTAATGAGTAAGAGAGCGCATGGAAAAAATGGAACAAATCCAAATCCACTTCTGATCTTCATACTTACAGAGAGCTCCACAATTTAACCAAAAAAAAAGCCCATCCTTGACAAACAAAACTTTTTTTTCATAAACCACTTAACAATCCACACTCCAACCCTGAAATATTCTGGCAATCTGTTAATAAGTTGTTGCATCATGGGTGCCCATCTTTGCCTAATCCCTGCTCAAACAGCTCTCTCTCTGATACAGCTACACTTCTAAATTCCTTCTTCATCAACTCCATCTGCAGCCTTACTAAAACTGATACTACTACCAACCCTACACCACCAATTATTAGCAGTTCTCCCACTTTTTCTCTTAAACCTGTCCCCACATCCTACATCAAATCACTTCTGTCCAAACTTAAAACATGCTCTCCATCAGTTGACAACTTACCTCCTCAATTCCTAAAACTGGCTGTTAATTCTATCGCTTTCCCTGTTTCTATACTAATCAATAGATCTATCAAGGAAAACTCTGTGCCTGATATCTGGAAAACAATTTTATGTTATACCACTGCATAAAGTCAGTAATCTAACAGACCCCTCTAATTTCAAACCTATTTCCATCTTATCTCCCCTGTCTAAAATACTTGAAAAATGTATCCACAAACAGCTTCTTGATCATATTCTCCAAGAAAATCTCCTTTCCCCCACACAACATGGTTGTCGCTCAAAGCACAGTACTGCTAATGCTCTAACTTCCTTCACAAATACTATCACAAAATCTCATGATAACAATAAATTAGTTTTCTGCCTGTTTCTTGATTTATCCAAAGCCTTTGATATTGTTTCTCATAGACTACTACTATCCAAACGTATTTATCTTAACCTCTCTAACTCTGTAATATCTTGGTTCTCCAACTACCTCTCAAATAGATTCCAGGCTGTAAAATGGCAATATAATTTCTCTCCTTTTCTACCAGTAAAAACTGGGGTGCCCCTAGGCTCCATCCCTGGTCCCCTACTTTTCAACATCTTTATTAATGACCTCCACTCTTCTTGTCCACTCTCTACCATTATTCAATATGCTGATGATTCCACAGTCATCTCCTGCTCTGACAATATCACACACCTTCATACCCTTACCCAAGAATCCCTCCACTCTGTCGAAAGATGGCTTACTTCCCATTAATTACTACTGAACCCAAAGAAAACTAAACTTTTCATGTTTCTCCCTACTACCCTTCAGCATCACAAAACTTCCTTTTCTGTCTCCTCCCTGAATAATACTATCATCTCAACTGAACCCCACACTAAACTCCTAGGTGTTATTATCGATGACCATCTTAAATTTGATCTACACACTCAGCAGTCTATTCAAAAGGCCCATCAAAAAGTAAGCCTGCTTTACAGACATAATAAATTCCTTACAAATGCTTCCAGACTGTCCCTTGCACAAGCCTTTCTACTTCCCGCACTACTCTATGCAGCCCCTATACTCACACACCACCAATCAAATCTTCTCACTAAACTAGAACTCACCTATAACAAAAGGGTCTATGTTAAATCTTCAAACACTGGAAATGTCGAACATCATATGGTCGAGACCATATGATAAACATTTCAAGTGTTCGAAGATTGATTTTTAATGGCGCTGTATGGTGCAGAATGGGAGAATTTCCCTTTTCTGCCCTGAAGTGCTGTCTCAGAGTTGGTATATTTAAGTAGGTGTGGTGTAGGGGGTGCAGGGGGGCTTGCTTCCCATCTTGCTCTGTTAAGGTGTGTTTTTATTTTCTTTTTTTTTTTTTTATTCTATATTGGAACTTCCAAATGTCAACCATATGGTCTTGAACATATGGTATTCGACATTTTGGATGTGCGGATATATGACATAGACTCTAACAAAATAGCATGATATGCCTCCAACCTACCTTACCACACCTATCACTGCATCACCCTAAGAAATCTTACAGTGGCTAGAATTTCATCATCAAATCCTAATACCCCAGCTTCTCTTGTCTCATTCAGTTTTACATCAACCACCTTCCCGTCCCTCTCTCTCTCTCTCTCTCCACTCTCATTCAGTCCTATACTTCCAATCACTCCCTCCGTAGCTCTCAACAGAACCTACTGCAAGTGTATATGCCCAATAAAAATACTGGCAAATTACTTTACATCTATTCCATAGCAAATGCTCGGAACAAATTACCTCATAATGTCAAAAAACAGCAATAAAAGTCAGAGACCAGCAAAAACTGCACATGAAAGAGATGTAGCCCAAGTGATCACCACCGCAGCTACTATAATCAACAAAAGTCTTTTATTAACACAGTTATTGAGCGCTTTCATCTCAATAAAGAGAGACTTCGTCAGAATAACAAGGAAGGCATAAAAAAGGCAGTTTAAATACTAACATCAATTGAAATTCCAACTATGAAATGTTAAATATAATTCAAAACCTTCATACATCAATTCATTAATTAAAAAAAGTCTGGATAGGATCATGACAGAGTAGTTTTTTTGCAGCATATATTAAACAATGTAATGGTTCAATATACTTAACCAAACTTTTTTTAAAAAAGCACATATACCTTATAGTTTGCTATATTTTATCTGCTTTTTCATGTAACATAGGGACAACAGAAATTGCATCATTCAAGCCTGGGGGGAACATTGCAGCTAACCTAAGCTGCCATTCTGTTTCTTTTTTTTTTTAAATATTTTTTCAGTCTTCCCCTGCCATCCAATTTAATAATTTCTACTATCCCAAATAAAAAAATCAAAGTTAGAACAAGTCTGAGCATGTTTATACAGTGCCCTATTCTGCTTCCAGTTTTTGATATCATTTACATGTTCATATATTCTACATCTTAAGGGACGTTCAGTCTTGCCTACATAAAAATAAAAACATGTGGCACAAACACTTAAATAGACCACTTTGCTAGTCTTACAATTACCCTTTTGAAAGTAAACTCTGCTATGCATTCTGTTGTTTAGGGTAATGAATTTTTCCTTAAACATAAAGGGGCATTGACTACAAGCTCCACACGGCCTTGTACTAGCATCTGTTGTACTAGAACTGTCTATCCTATGTTCCAGGAGCTTCTTAAAGTTTACTCCTGTACTATATACAAATGTTGGTTCTTTACCTACCTTATCATAGACATCTTTATTTAACCTAAATATGTTCAAATTGGAACTCATGGCATTCTTAATCTTTTTGGTAAGATAGTTATATTGTAACACACATGCTTTATCATATAAGACCTTGTTGGTGTCAATCTTACATTCAGTATTAGATGGGGCCAAACCTACTCCCAACAGTGGTTTGTAAACAGTACCCCATTTTTTATATATTTCATCTATTATTTACATAACAAATTCTTTGGGGTATCCCCTCTCCTGGAACATAATGCAAATTTTATCTAGTTCACTTTTTACATCATCATGATGTGATGTCATACATGCTAACCTGATAGCTTGTCCCTTCACAATACTTCTTTTTTGAGTTATAGGCTGGTTGCTTTGAAAATGTAAATAATAATTGCAGAACATTTCCTTTCAAAAAATCCTTGATCTAAAACCACTGTTGTCATGGAAGATATACATATCTAGAAAATGAATACCTGAACCATCAAACTTATATGTAAATTTTAGAAATTCTGTTGTATTATTGAGATATTGTACAAATTGCTCAACCTCAGTACTAGGGCCATGCCACAAAATAAAAATATCATCCAGAAATCTGGCATACATTCTAATTATATGCCAAAAGAGGCATTGGAATACATGGTTGGTCTCCCATCCCAACAGTACTAAATTTGCATACACAGGGGCGCAAGCTGCCCCCATCGCTGCTGCCTTAATTTGCTGATAAAACTCGGCGTCAAAATAAATATAATTATTTCTAGGACTAGAGTCACAAGTTCACATATAAGTGTGATTTGGTCATGTGCAAGATCGGAAAAACGAAACAAGGCCTCCTCAAATAAAGCCATCCCATCTACTCTAGGAATAACAGTAAATAAATCTTTCACATCTACTGTTAGATAAATCAAATCTTCCTTCCATAATTCATTCTTTAAATTACCCAAAAAGTCTCATGAGTCTTTCATTAGATGTTCAGTTTTCTCCACCACATGTTGTACCCAGAAATCCACATATACTACTTATGGATGTGTCTTAGACACACTTGCTGCAACTATGGACCTAAAAGGGAGGGGTCAATATAGGTTCATAGTTCATAGGTTCATAGGTTCATACTAGGCTATCTGCCCGAGGGCATTTACAAGCCTAGCCCATAGTTTTGTGGCTTACGCCACCCCTTTAGTATGGGGAACTATACCCATTATTTTGCTGTGCCTCTGTCGAGCAGTGACACTGAGGTAATCCCTGGGGTATATCTGCGATCTCCCATCCATTGGTCAAGATTTCTCTTGAACAAGGCCAGCGAGGTGCTCTGCCTCACATGTACTGGGATTTTGTTCCACAGCATAGGGAGTCTTTGGGTGATGAATCTATCCCTCCAGCACGTCCTATTAATAGCCGTGTCGAGGTTTAAGTCTCCGCCCTTGTGGCTCTGATGGATCTAGATTTTTGAGGTGAAGCATATTCATCAAATCTGGGTTTGACATGGCCTTGTATGTTAGGCAAAGGTCACCTCTGAGCAAGTGGTAGCGACTGAATAGAGCTGGAGTTCTTTCAGTCGGGCAGCATAGGACAGATTTTGAGACCCTTTATCCTTTTGGTGAGGAACTTTTGTGGCCTCTCCAGCTGCTGCAAGTGTCGGGTCAGATACATTCCGAATGGGGCATTGTACTCAATCATTGGTCTGATGAGTGATGAGTAAAGGGAGACTATGACCTCCCTTGATCTAGATGAGAATCCCTTCATGATAAGGTGGGCAATGTAGAAGGTCTTCCTAACTACTTTAGCTACATGGGTGTCGAATGACAGACTACTAACAACCTGGGTCCCCAGGTCCCTGATAACTTCTTCTGTGCTCAGTGGATTGCCACCTATTTGGTAGCTAGGGGTAACCTTGTTTTTCCCGAAGGGTATGACTATGCATTTTTTTGGCATTTAACTTTAGGCCGTGGCTCTGGCACCAGTTATCCATTTCTGTGAGACCCTTCTGAAGGATATCTGTGTCAGATGTGTTTTCTACTATGTTGCCCAGTTTGCAGTCATCTGCAAACTTTGTCAGCCATAACCCTCCTGTGTTTGCTTGTACTTCGGAAAAGTAGATGCCAAACAAGAGTGGGCCCAGGACTGAGCCCTGTGGGACACCACTTGTAACAGGCTTTGAGTCTGACATGGCGCCAGCAACTCTGACCCTGTGGGTTCTGTCACTCAGCCAGTTTGCAACCCATCTTGTGATGTATGGGTTAACATTTAAGTTGATGAGTTTTTCAATGATACCCGAGTGGGGTATTGTATCGAAGGCCTTTGCCAGATCGAGGTAGGCTGTATGGACTGCCTTTCCCTCATCTATGGCTTTGGTGACTGTTTCGAAAAAGTCAACCAAGTTTAAAAGGCATGATCTGCCTTTGACAAAGCCAAACTGGGTTGGATCCAAAGTCTGCAAATTCCCTATGTCTTTATTTATGAGGTCCATTATGATCCTCTCCATGGCTTTGCAGATAAGGCTTGTCAAGCTAATGGGCGGTAATTTCCAGGGTCGGTGGAGGCACCGCCTTTGTGAAGTGGGACCACAGTTGCAGTGCGCCACTCCTGGGTGCGTATCCAGAGGTAAGACTTTGATTAAACAGCTGTCCTAGCTGTGGGTTTAATTCCTCATTGAGTTCGTGGAGCACACAGCCGGGGACACCATCAGGTCCCATGGATGCTGTGTTTTTGCTTTGGAGAGAGCAGTTCTCACTTGGGCACTGGAGATGTTTGGGGGCTGCAATCGTTTGGTATAGATATCTCTCCTTTGGGGAGGGGAGAAGTTTGCACTGAACCTGTCAGCCAGTATGTTGGCAATGTCTGTAGGATCAGTAATCTTCACATCATTTTGAACTAGTTCTGAGCATATCTGGGAGTTTCCTCCCAGGTTTCTAACATAGCTAAAGAAGGCCTTATGATTGTCTTTTGAGTCTTTAGCTATTTTTCTCTCGAAATTTGCTTTGGATGATTTTATGAGAGCTCTTAGTTTTTTACTTATAGTGATCAAGGGTGTTTTACCTTTTAAGGATTTTGCTCTATCTTGTAGTAGCTTCCTCCTTTTGTTGTAGAGTTTGTTTATGGCTGGGGTCCACCAGACTGGACGCTTGCCTTTGGTACAAAGAGTCTTTGTTTTGCTTGGGATTGCCTTATCCATGCAGTCCTGCAGGTGCTGGTAGAAGGCATTTGTAAGTGATTCAGCGGCTTGAGTACTGTTTTCCGCCAGCTCGGGGCCTTAAAGGAGACCACACTAGTCTTTAGAAGTGTGAAGTCGGCTTTTGAGAAGTTCTTTACTGTGGTCTTTTTATTTCAGGTGGGGTGGGATGAGGACCTCCAGCGAGATTAGTTTGTGATCTGATCTCACCAGTGAGGGGTATACTTCGGTGTTGAACATTGTGTTCCCATGTTCGTGATGATGAGATCAAGTATGTTTTCTCCTCTTGTGGGGATGGTGACTAGTTGTTCCATGGCATTTGAGTTTATGAATTCCAGGAACTTTTGGGCTAGGGTGTTTGGGCTTGAGTAGTGTTCCCAGTCTATATTAGGGTAATTGAAGTCACCTAGTATGATGGTGTTTGGTGATACATTTATCCCTCTAGTGTTTTCAGGAAGGCCATGTGAGGTTCCTGAGTTTGTGAGGGTGGCCTGTAACATGCTACAATTTGCAGAGCAGTCTTGCCTATGGTTAATTGCACCTGGATGGTCTCCGATGCATCGTGCATTGCCACCAGTCTTGAGGTGTGGGTGTCCTTGATGAATATGGATACCCCTCCTTTCTTGGTATTGTCCGGATTTTGGGGCGGAACGCATGATATGAGGTAAAACCTGATAGCTGGGATGCTCTCAGGAGCCTTGAACCAGGTTTCTGTCACAGCACAGACATCGATGTTCTCCATACTGAGAAGGGCCTCGAGTGCGTGCATTTTGAGATTTAGACTTCTGGCATTGAGCAGCATTACCCTTAGTTTTTCCTTTTTGTGTTCTAGGGTGGTAGGTTTAGAATTTGAGCCTTGCCTAAAAAGGCACTATGGGGTGGCAAGAGCCTTTGCCAATATCCGAATCCCAGGGTGACAGGTGCAAGCCGTCCCTTGGCAGCGTGGCTTGTCCAGCATGTCATCCCAGGCAGACAGACACTGGATCCCCTTTGAATGACACCAGTGTTTAAGCCAATTGTTAAAGCTGATCATCTTATCTCTGTATTGTGGCATCATTCTTGGTGAAGGTAGGATACTGCTCAAGGTCAGGGTCATACCTGCCTGGGCTACATAATCAGAGAGCTCCTCAATGTCTCTTTTCATGTAGTCCAAGGAGGTACGTCTCAGGTCGTTTACACCAGCGTGGACAATGACTGAGTCATATTTGTACCTGCTGTTGAGAGACCTGAGTGCTTGCGTTATGTGGCGGATTCTAGCGCCCGACAGGCAGCTTACTGTGACCTTCTCCTTACTCAGTCTGGTGAGCGGGACGTCAGTGTGTCTGACTATGGAGTCACCAATGACTAGTGTGACTGGCATTGTGTTTGGCCTTAAGGGCTGTGACTGTTTAACACTCTGACTGTGAGGTCTATGTGTTGCAGGTGTTGTGTTCTGAGGTGGTGGTTGTTTGGGTGTCTGCTTTGGTGGCCTCTGCTGTTTTGGTAGATTTTTGATCAGAGCCTCCGAGTATGTCTTTGTGTGTTTATGTGTATGATTTGAGGTTGTAATGGTACTATGTGAGACTGGGTCTATAGTGTGTGTGGTAACCTTCTCCTCCTGACTGGTCTTGCCAGTCCTATGTTGAGAGAGCTCAGCCTCCAGTTTGGCCGTATAGTTGCATCTCGCATGTATTTGTGTTTTGTGGGAGGAGGAGAGGGTTGTCTGTGTACATGAGGCAATTGTAACATTGCCTCAATATTCCCAGGTTCACCAGCTGAGCAGGAGAGGACACTAGCAACTGATCCCTCGACATGCTAGAAGGATAGACAAAAAACTTTAAAAAAAGATTCCGGGGACGTGGGTGACCGAGAAATGGGGGGTTGCCTTTTTGGGGTACTATCTATGACAAGAGTGCCGTATCAAGGTAATAAGTACTGTAGGAGCAAGTGCTAGGTTTAACAGATAGAGAATAGTCTACTTGGAGTCAAGTAGAGAGGATATTTTTAGTTATAGGATACGCTGATTAGATCAGTAGTATAGTTCGAGGGAGGTAGTTTTAAGGGAAAATTTGAAGAGTGGACTTTAGGTAGCCCGAATAGTTTACACCTGCTTAACCGGCGCTGCCCTAGTGTGCAACAGTGGCAGCTCCGCGCTAAATCGCGCTAAATCGCGCTAATTCACACTAATTCACGCCAAAGCGTGCTTTATAGCAGGGGGCTGGAAAAGACAGGAAATGACCCAAAATGGCCAATAAACTACAAGTTTCTGCCTTAAACCACTCCTCTGAGGACAAACAGGCAGCTCAGTACTCCCTACTCCCACTAGTGAGTAAAGAAACTACCCCTTGACCAAACAAGGAAAATGGAGAAAACAGGAACCAAGACAAAGCCCAGGGATCAGCAAAATCTGATCACTGGAACAAACTATTAGAAAAGTATGGAAAACAAGAGTATTTTTTTTGTTTTTTTTTCAAGTTTTTTTCAGATAGGCAGAAAATACAATAAATGCTGTGTTTTTCGACTAAATGCTATCAAAAGCTAGTACACTTGAGTGTATTAGCCTGTTGTTTAACTTTTAAGCAAAACTTAAACAAGCAAGTGCAATAAACAATTCAAGCTATTAAAAACAGTAAAAAAAGGTAATAGCAGAATAAAACAGGCAGAAATAGCAATCGAAAGGCTTAAAAAGTCAAAAATGCAGAAAAAAATACTTAGAATCTGGAAAGTTTGTCTTTTCTGGTCTCTGCTGCTCTAGGAACTCTGCTGGACACCATGAGGAGCTGTGCTGAGTTCTCTATAGCCAGAAAAGCCCGCCAAAGTGTGCTTTATAGCAGGGGGCTGGAAAAGACAGGAAATGACCCAAAATGGCCAATAAACTACAAGTTACTGCCTTAAACCACTCCTCTGAGGACAAACAGGCAGCTCAGTACTCCCTACTCCCACTAGTGAGTAAAGAAACTACCCCTTGACCAAACAAGGAAAATGGAGAAAACAGGAACCAAGACAAAGCCCAGGGATCAGCAAAATCTGATCACTGGAACAAACTATTAGAAAAGTATGGAAAACAAGAGTATTTTTTTTTGTTTTTTTTTCAAGTTTTTTTTCAGATAGGCAGAAAATACAATAAATGCTGTGTTTTTCGACTAAATGCTATCAAAAGCTAGTACACTTGAGTGTATTAGCCTGTTGTTTAACTTTTAAGCAAAACTTAAACAAGCAAGTGCAATAAACAATTCAAGCTATTAAAAACAGTAAAAACAGGTAATAGCAGAATAAAACAGGCAGAAATAGCAATCGAAAGGCTTAAAAAGTCGAAAATGCAGAAAAAAATACTTAGAATCTGGAAAGTTTGTCTTTTCTGGTCTCTGCTGCTCTAGGAACTCTGCTGGACACCATGAGGAGCTGTGCTGAGTTCTCTATAGCCAGAAAAGCCCGCCAAAGCGTGCTTTATAGCAGGGGGCTGGAAAAGGCAGGAAATGACCCAAAATGGCCAATAAACTACAAGTTTCTGCCTTAAACCACTCCTCTGAGGACAAACAGGCAGCTCAGTACTCCCTACTCCCACTAGTGAGTAAAGAAACTACCCCTTGACCAAACAAGGAAAATGGAGAAAACAGGAACCAAGACAAAGCCCAGGGATCAGCAAAATCTGATCACTGGAACAAACTATTAGAAAAGTATGGAAAACAAGAGTATTTTTTTTGTTTTTTTCAAGTTTTTTCAGATAGGCAGAAAATACAATAAATGCTGTGTTTTTCGACTAAATGCTATCAAAAGCTAGTACACTTGAGTGTATTAGCCTGTTGTTTAACTTTTAAGCAAAACTTAAACAAGCAAGTGCAATAAACAATTCAAGCTATTAAAAACAGTAAAAAAGGTAATAGCAGAATAAAACAGGCAGAAATAGCAATCGGAAGGCTTAAAAAGTCGAAAATGCAGAAAAAAATACTTAGAATCTGGAAAGTTTGTCTTTTCTGGTCTCTGCTGCTCTAGGAACTCTGCTGGACACCATGAGGAGCTGTGCTGAGTTCTCTATAGCCAGAAAAGCCCGCCAAAGCGTGCTTTATAGCAGGGGGCTGGAAAAGACAGGAAATGACCCAAAATGGCCAATAAACTACAAGTTTCTGCCTTAAACCACTCCTCTGAGGACAAACAGGCAGCTCAGTACTCCCTACTCCCACTAGTGAGTAAAGAAACTACCCCTTGACCAAACAAGGAAAATGAGCGATACAGGTATGAGCTGTTTCTACGTGCACTATCTGCATATGCTATGCCCACACAGCTCCCGGTGCCTGTATGCTAATCACCCCATGGAGGACCTTGGGTATACCAAAGAATACAGGAATAATATTTTTTTTATTGTACAAAAAATGATGGTCCTCCACATCTGTTCTCTGATTTATAAGATAATCTTCTAAAACTGAATCAATATGTGAATATGCTATGTTTATCTCATGTTTTGAGTCCCCTACATATGTTGTACCATCAAATAATATTTCCTGCATCACATTAGAATAATCCATTGCCCTTTACAATACAATACTCCCACCTTTATCTAGGGTCATGATGTGAACTGAGTCATCTTTCCTAAGGTCTATTAACAAAGTATATTCTCTTTTGGTAAGGTTCCAAGGTATTTTTGTATCACTTAAGTGAATATCATAAATGTCTTCCATGACTACTTTCTCATATGTATCCAATAAAGGATGTAGTGGTGGATTAAATACACTTTTTCTTTAGGGTGTACCTGCTCTACTTTTCGTATTTTCACTTAAGGGGTTAGATTGTTCATTAGTTGAAAAAATATACTGAGATTTAATTTTGTCATATATAATTGTAGGGCCACAAGATCTTCCACTAAATTACCCCTCTTTTCAGGAATAAATGTTGGTGGGTTCATCTAATCCCTGTAGCTGTTCTTCTGTCTGTAACTGTTCTTTCTCCCCATCTTGGGGTAAGAACCCCTGCTATATTCCCCACTCTCCATGTACCTTTGAGCGTCTCACCCCTGGAACATCCTGCTGTTCATTACCACCACCCTCATAGTCCACACTAGCATTCGTAACCACTTCACTGTAACTTAATTTCTGATTCCCACTACTTCTATGTGAATCAAGTATTCTCCCAACAGTATATACCTGTTTGTTATTATATTGTTTAATATCCCTCTCTAATTTGTGTTTCTTTTTATGATATATGTTGTTACTTCTCCTTTCCAACTTATCAAAAATTTTAAAATACAAACTGGTATATTAGGGAAACATTAAATCTTGTCTTATTTTGCCATCCAGGGATTCAACTTCCTGGACTAACATAGTTTTTTGCTTTTCATAAAAAAATACTCCCCGGGATTCATGAAGCTTGTGCCAGGTGCAGGCGTAGAGTCGGCGATCTAACACCAAATATGGCCACTGAGCGATACAGGTATGAGCTGTTTCTACGTGCACTATCTGCATATGCTATGCCCACGCAGCTCCCGGTGCCTGTATGGTAATCACCCCATGTGCAGCAGTGTAGCATGCAAATGAAGGTATATAGCGATTCAGGAAGGGGTGCAGGCATAGTGTAAGCATGCAGAAATGTAAACCGAAAAAAAAGGTTTACATTTTGCAAACGTAACATCGGAGCCATGAAAGCGGAGCAGACCAAACACATGTATTATACTGTTAATATATGCCAATGGCTAAATATATAGCCATTTTCATAAAAAATGTACAAAATATAAAATTAACATTAAATATATATATATATATATATATATATATATATATATATATATAGTCGCACTATCGCGACGTGGAAGCGCAAGGCAGCGGTGCACAAAGGGGATTGTATGGAATATATAAAAATATTGAATAAAACTGCAATGAAACACATAACATGAATTCCCCATAATAGTCAATGGCAGGCATGCTACACCATACTCATGGCGCAAGGGTTGTTAAGGGGCAGTGACAGTGTTATGTACAGTAGCTAGGAATTAGTAGGCAATGCCATGAAAATGACAGGAGTAATAGTGAATCACAGATTTCCCGCTGGTGTAAGGATGCGCAAAACAGCATAGCATTATAACAACGAGGTGAGCCCTTGAGATAAAAATGACATCAAGAGAGGGATGTGTCGCTGTTGCTGTAAGCACATTGGAGCATTGCTAACCCGGTTTGCCTGCTGCTTAGCAAAGCTGCAGGATAAGGGTGTGTTGAAGTAGCCATAGCTTTGCTTAGCTGAGAGCACACAAGGTAACCAAATGTGCATGTGAACGTGGATGAAAACGCACTGTAAACCCGGTAAACAGCTGTGCGCAGCATGCACCAGAGCAGAAACAGGAAGAATACGGGAAAAAGATAAGGAAATGCTGCAGCATGGAAATTGGAGTACAAATGAGTAATTAACCCCTAGGAACCCACAGTGGGCCATTGACAACAGCTAATAAGGCTGCTAGCAGCTACCTGCAGAACAGGAAAGGTGAGGTGTCATACTGCAAAGAAAACGGTACTGTCACAGCTGAACAAAGCAAAATTGTAGTGGATCAGCTACATAACACATTTCGCAACACATTCCTGGGTAGGGTTCATAGGTTCATAGGTTCATAGGCTAGTACTAGGCTATCAGCCTTAGGGCCTATACAAGCCTAGCCATAGCAATTCCCTGACCAGGGAAAGTACAAAACAAGAAAGCCAGCAGCTGGATGCATGCCTGTCAATAGGAGGGGATTTGGGCTGAAAAGTGAATGAAAGGGCAACAGATAAATCACGGCAGGCAAGCATAATTCAACACCAAAGGCCTCACAATTGCAGTACTCACTGTAAAACCCATAATTAAGATACCCTGCAGCTGAAATTGCACATACACACCCAATAACATCAGCAGCATCCATAGCACAATAGTATAAAGTGTGAAAGCAACTCACACACACTTGTGTATTCCCATACACTCTGCACCATCGGTGTAAACAGAGGGGGAACTTTTAATATGTACATGTTAGGGGCTGCCATAGCTTTGATTCACCAGCATGTGTTGGAGACTGAAGGTGGTGTGGAGGATGATGCTGACAACTACCTCAGGCACCAGAGGAGGAGAAGAGTGTTCAGACCCAGGGTAACCTACCAGGGGCTAAATAATCTGGAGATAGTAGAATTTTACAGGGTGGACAGGGACACCATACAGCAACTTGTTGAGTTGTGCCAGCCACACCTCAGAGCCAGAAATAACAGACGGGAACCCATCCCAGTGGACACAAAGGTATGTGTAAGCTTGAGAATACTAGCCACAGGTACCTTTCAAAGGCCAACTGTGGATAACCTGGGGGTCTCACAGGCATCAGCATCCAGGGTACTCCACCAGTTCATGGATGCCATGTTACCACATGCCAATGAGCACATACACTTCCCCCGAACGCAGGAGGAGTTGGCGAGCAATATGCGTCTCTTCCACGATGTGGCAGAATACCCAGAGGTACTGGGTGCAATAGACTGCACGCACATACACATCAAGTCACCACCTGGTGAGCAGGGTAGGCGATACATAAACTGCAAGGGATACCCCTTCATCAACTACCAAGTCGTGTGCAATGCCCAGGGCATTATCATGGATGTGTGTGCTGGCAATCCTGGAAGCTATCATGACTCCCACATCTGGCATGCCTCACAGCTGTATCAGGTATTTGCCAGGGGGAACATCCCATATGGACACCTGGTGGGGGATGCTGGCTATGCACTAGAACCGTGGATGATGACTCCCATAAGAAATGCACACACACCTATGCAAGAATGCCATAATGAGGCACGTGCACAAACCAGAATCATCATAGAGTGTGTGTTTGGGCTGCTGAAATCACGGTTTCATTGCTTGGACATATCTGGTGGAGCCTTGCAGTACTCTCCAGACACGTGTGCCCACATCTTTATTGTATGTGCCATGCTACACAATATGATCCTGCAGAAACAGCTGCAGCAGGAACAGAATGGTGAAGGCCCTCACAGCCCACCACCATTGCAAGGGCCCCACAGGCACAGAGGGACTCAGACCATGAACACCCTGAGCCAGCCCCAGTAGGCAGATGGAGCCGTACCCAGTATGCCCATGCCTTGGCAAAGAGGGAACATATAGCATACACACTGACAGTGTAGGCACCTATGGACTGACACCCTTCTCCACCTGTACACACAGTAAACATGGATGGCACACTCACACAAGACCACCTGTAAATTGTCATGTATAGGTGGTCTACTGTGTGCATCCTACATAGGCAGCCCTCAACTACTGCACACACAACCGCTATTGGCACAAGGTAAGTCAACACCTGAACAGTAAATTAAGCTAGCAGCATATGCTGATACTGTATGTATAGGTTCATAGGTGCATAGGTAGGTACTTGGCTAACTGCCCGAGGCCATTCATAAGCCTAGCAGAAATGTGTCAGCTGTCGCCACCCCATTGATTAACTAACTGTCCCTCTGTGGAGCAGAGCCAATTGCGGGATCCCTGGGGTGTATCCACTGTTCCCCATTCACTCTGCAAGGTTTCCCTGGAGTGTTAGAGAGAGGCTCTGTATAATGTAATCAGAGATGGAGTTCCAAAGCATGGGGAGTACCTGTGACAGGAATCTGTCACTCCAGAATCTTCCAGTTATGGTTGTGGCAAGCTTTAGCTCATTACAGTGTGTGGCTCACTGTGACATGGATTCCCATAGGTGGAGAATATCCATTAAGCCTGACTTGGATATGGCTTTGTTGGCCAGCAAAGATCATCTCTGAGTAAATGAGATGCCACTGAGTAATGCAAGAGTATATTCAGTCTGGCAGCATAGGACACATGTCTGAGGCCAGTAATCCTCTTGGTGAGGTATGTTCGTGGACTCTCCAGCTGTTGGATGTGTCTTCTGAGGTTCATCCCAAATGGGTTATCATACTTGATGGGATTGATGAGTGATGAGTAAAGGGGCACAATAACCTAAGTATGTCTAGATGTGAACCCTTAAGTAATCAGATGGTCTACATAGAAGGATGTCCTAATTACTTTGGAGATATGATTGTCAAAGGAGAGATCACTATCTAATGTAGTCCCCACATACCCATTACCTCGTCTGAATTAAAGAGGTGCCACTTTTGTGTTAATATGTGGGTGTTTAGTTTTACCAACATGGAATGACCATGCAGTTTGTGGCCTTTAGCTGGAGGCCATGTCTTTGACACGCTGTATTGGTCTATGTGAGGCCCCTTGAAGGACGTCTGTGACAGCTGGACTATCAATTATGGCTCCCAGTTTGCAGTAATCACCAAACATGGTCTGCTGTAGTCCACCTGTGTTTGCCTGTACCTCTGAGAAGTATATGGCAAACAGTAGGGGTTCCAGGACTGAGTCCTGTGGGACACCAGTTGTGACTTGTTAAGAGTTGGACCTGGAGGCTGCTAGGCTTACCATGTGGGTTCTGTGTGTATGCCTGTTGGCAACCCAACCTGTGATGTATGGGTGTATGTACTGGCTGGTGAGTTTATAAATAATACCTGAGTGGGGAATGGTGTCATAATCCTTGGCGAGGTCCAGGTAGTATGTGTGAACTACCACACTCCACACCTAAAGGCTAGGTGACTGTAACACATCAAACAGGTTCAGTAGGCATGATCTGCACTCTATCAAGCTGACCTAGGTTGGGTCAAGTGTCTGGAGGTTCCCAGTGTCTCTGTTAATGAGTTCCATGATGATGCACTCCATAGCCTTGCAGACCAGGCTAGTCAGGCTTATAGGGAAATAGTTCCCGGGGTCCGTTGTGGCACCGTCATTGTGGAGTGGGATAACTGTTGCTGTGCACCACTCTGTGGGTATGTAGCCTGTAGAGAGGCTGGGTTTGAACAGTGTGTTTAGGTAAAGGGTTAGTTCATTTGGAGCTCTTGCAAGACACAGCCTGGGACACTGTCCGGTCCCATTGAGGCTGTGTTTGTGGCTTTGGATAGGGCTGTTTTAACCTGTTTGTAGTGATTACCGGGGCCATACATTCTTCTGGTATGGTTATGGGCTGTTTAGGGTTGAGAGGGGTGTGAAGTTTGCACTGAACCTGTCTGCCAAAATGTTGGCAATATCAGTCGGTTCAGTGTATTTTGTGCCAGTCTGCACCAACTCAGAGCAGATCTGAGAGTTCCCACTTAGGTTCTTGACATAGCTAAAGAACGCTTTGCGGTTATCTGTAGGGTCCTTGGGAAACTGTCTTTTGAAGCTAGCCTTGGATGATTTCATGAGAGATCATAGTTTCTTGCTGATACTGATCAAGGATGTCTGTCCTTCTAGAGATTTCACTTTTATCTGTACTAGTTACCTCCTTCGATTGTAGAGCCTGTGTATGGCAGGGGTCCACCAGACCGGTTTCCTTTTCTTGGAGGAGTGAGTCTAGGTTTGACTTGGGATAGCACAATCCATGCATTCCTGCAGATGATCATAGAGTGCCTTTGTATAGGTTTCAGCATCTTGGACAGCATTGTCCATTGGCGTGGGGGCTGTGAACCTTTCCACCTCGGGCATAAGCAATGTGAAGTCTACTTTGGAAAATATTTTCATGTTGGTTTCCTTGTTTGGGGTTGTGGGCGGAATGTGAATATCCAGAGTGATTAGTCTATGGTCTGATCTAACCAGCGAGGGGTTGATGTCGGGTGTGGAACACCGGTCGCCCATGCTGGTGATGACCAGTTCCAATATGTTGTTCCCTCTGGTGGGGGTGTAGACCAGATTCTAGTAAGTGCTGGGCAAATGAGTTAGTACTTGAGTAGTTCTCCCAGTTAATGTTTGGGTAGTTGAAATCACTCAGTATTAGGGTGTTTGGTAGGACCTGCATATTTCCCAGTGTCTCCAGAAATGCAGAATATGGGTCCTGGGTCATGGTTGGTGATCTGTAGCAAGCTACAATTTGGATTGCAGTTTTGCCCATTGTCAATTGCACTAGGATGATCTCTGATGCATCGTGCTGCACCACTAACCTGGAGGTGTGAGTATCCTTGATAAATATGGATACACCCCCGCCTTTTGTGCTCTGATCCGGGTTCTGTGGCCGAAAGGTGTGGCATGAATTATAACCTGGTAGTGCTGGAGTGCTCTCTAGAACCTTAATCCAGGTGTCTGTTACTGCTCAGATATTGATGTTCTCCATACTGAGGAGTGCCTCGAGTGTGTGCATTTTGAGGTTTAGACTTCTGGCATTGAGTAGCAATACCCTCAGTTTCTGGTTACTTGTGCTATTTACTGTGGTGGGCTTGCCTTATGAGCCTTGCCTAAAAGTCCACCTTGCCTAATATCCACCTCTCTACTATTGTTTGCAAGCAATGACAGCTGTGCATGTGTATATGTTCTGCAAATGTGTACTGACCCTTGTTACAGGGCTGTGCCAAATGGCTATGTGCACACCTACATAGAGTGGATATTGACAGTAGAGATACACTGGTTGAACACTTAGATTTGTGTAGCCTAACCTCACATTGCCAGACTAACAGCTGCTTGTAAATATGTTAACAGTACTGGTAATGAAACAAGGTGCATATCATCTTTAACTCCAGTGTGACATCTGCAGTAGGAGTGTAAGATGTAGGAAACTGCTGCCCATGTATAATAGCTGCTTCAAAGGTGATGGCATACACTATCTGATTATATCCTGATCATATCGATTGTGGCAGCAGAGTCTATTGATATTTGACTCTGTGTGGGGAGTGGGTGTCTGTGTCTAACAGAGCTTATGGTTCTGCTGGGTATGTGATTATATATCCAGACAAGGATACAGCCCTGTTCACACTTGCATAATCTGAAATCGACTATCAGGATGTGATGTGGCCCTCAGAGGGAGATTGCTACTAAAGGTAGCTACCATGCTCCTGTAATAGCTAGTGTTGCCACATCCATAACACAAATATTTACATGTGAGCATCACTGTCTAAAACATCTTCATAAGCAGTAAGTATACTAAATACAGTGCATGGTACTTGTAGTATTGAATGCTCATGCAGGCATGCCCACTAGTCAGCTACTGGTGTTTACTAATGTCAACTTTGTGTATGTGGCCATCTTGGGGGAATGCAACCTCTATGCCATGTACACTGCCAAACCTGTCTAACATCACACAGATGCATCTACAGGGGTGAGTTTGGAGACAGTCCATTCTACACACATGACTGGACTAGACAGTCAGGAGGTGTAGGTAAACACATGCATCTCATCACCACAACCAACACATACCCTTACCAGAACACAGTAAGGACACACACACATTCCACCAGATATCACACACATCCACAGAGGTCTCTAGGTATCTGGCCAAACAAGAGGCCTCCCAAGTTGGAATAGACAGACAACAGAATACAAAGACTGTGCGACATAGTTTGCATAATTGTGTCACATCTCAGAACACATGACCGGAAACATGGCCAACAGTACTCATTTGTGAATGAAAACCCTAGCACTATGTTACACACCAAGCTATATGAGGGCAAACATACTGTCAACTGCTTGTCTGCCAAGATTATGCACATACCCATACACTCAGACCACCTTTAGAACTATACACATGTCTCTAGCATATTCTATGTTGTTATGCAGGACCTGTGATGTAGTAGCCTGGACTACATGGAAACACATGTAGGAACTGTCAGGTCTTGTAACCCATGCAGGTATGTCCCAAGTCCTGGGTAGCATTCTGCCATTGGCCTGAATGATGCAGCAGTACAGGGACAAGGATTGTATTCCACAATTGTGAAATGTACTGGTGCAATTAAAAGCGTATCCAGCGTCTCTATGCCTGGGATAGCATGGTTGACAGACCATAATGCTTTGCCAGACAGGGCCTGCACCTGTCACCCCTGAGAATCTGGATACTGGCAATGGCCCATGCTTCCCCTATAGTGCCCTCATCATGCCAGGTTCAAGTGAAAGTCCACTGGTCCAACAGGGACAGCCAAGAAATAAACTCTGGGGCTTGCTACTCAATGATACAAATCAGGTACTCAAGATGGACTCACTTATGGCAATCTGAAACATGGAGAACATATCTGTGCAGTGACTGAGATATGGTTCAACACTTTGGATAGCACCCCTGCAAGAGCATGTTATAACACATACCTCACCTCTTTGCCAACATCCTTTATTGGAACACATGGGCCACAGGTGTGTCCAACTTCCTGAGGGATATGTACACCCCCACGCAAGTTGCACTTGCACAACGTAAGATACATTATGCCAAAGTGTAATCCAAATTGCACCTTGTGACAGACCATCCATCATGCCTCAGAATTCCCAACTGTCAATGTGCTGTAATGGGGAATACCAGTTTTGAGACAGGAAACCATAATCGTGGCCACTCAGCTATCCCATTATGAACTAGGAAGACTCATGTACCAACACATGTGCTAAATGGATGCTGGATTTCATCAACACCAATGACCGGGATCATCATAGTCACACCAACAGGGCTAACAGTATGCCACACATGGTCAGTCTTCAAAGCCAATGTTATGCTCCTTAAGAGTGAAGTGGTGACTGTCATGGCACCCATGCAGATGTACGATGCATGTGCAAATGCTGGGTCCTACACAAATGAACTTTAGGCACTCACATATGTGCAGTGATCATGCCATTGAAAAAGAAACAGGATTCAAACAAACACAAACATGAAGGCAAACCAGTGGTATCCTGCCTTAAACTGTACCACAGAAGGTAATAACTGTTGCAAGAGTCAACACACAAGTGGAAGTTGATCCATGGTCAGCCTCAGTAAGATGCAGATACACCATATAATGCCAAACAAAGCTATTGCGAAACTAATCATCCACATATTATGAGGCCAAACACAGAGGATTCCATAGATGTGTCATGAAACATAATGGCAACAACAAGACATGCTATGCATCACAGCACTATGGCATGAGAAGTACTGCACCTACGGAAATATCACCTGTTCATCCAGATAGGGTCTGGGATAACATAAACACACTGCCCCCCCCCAACAAGTACACATTCATATATCCATGTACACTACAGAGCCCCTGTAATAACAACTATGAAGGTACAAGCTGCACTCTCTAATGCCATACTTACAGGTTGCATGGGACCTGTCCACATCCCAGGTTATAGCCTACACAAATGTCAAAACAATCTGCTCCCCACATAAACATCTTGTACAATCATAGCTTCATGTCAGGCTGTGTACACACTGAATGGTGCACAGCAACAGTCATCTGTTAATGCGGTCAATATCTGAGGGACCCTGGTATGTGTACAGCTGACCTGGTTACAAACAGTGGTACCATTGCAATGCATAACATATAATGCAAGTGTGTCAGTACATGGGTACTCTGCACAGTTGTTGTAGGGCTAGGTACAGTCCACCAGTCAAAGGTTACTTGGTGTTGTACCATTACACGTCATACCACATGTATGGATGCGTGTTGGTGGTCTGAGGACATGGTGGTGTCTGAGGATTACATCCTAGAATGCAGCTTTTGACACTGTGACATGCACCTGGCTCATCTGTGATGACCTATGTTGGAGTACTGGTCTGTACATGTCAGTAGCCATTATGAATGTGGGGACACCACCACCTGGAGTGTTCTGCACCAGTGTTATGGCCCACATGTCTGGTTCTGAGTTATATGGTGGTAGTGCTATTCAGCCAGGTGTTCTCACTGCACAGATGTCAGTATTCCCCATTGTAGGTTCAACAGTGAGCAGCTGTGATTATGACAGCAACATATCTAGCACTGGTTAGCATAAGCATACAATGCAATTGTCTTCTAGGTGCCAGGGTGTTATCCTGTGTTTAGGACATTTGCCTTGGAATGGCACTATATGGGAAAATGCAATCTAGGTATTATCACCACTCCCTTGAATCATGGATGCATGTGATCTGTGACCAAGGCTTGTCTTCTGTCAGTCATGTCATCCCAGAATGACAAACACTGGACAACCTCATAATTACAGCAGGACATTGGCTCATTGTGTTGTTCAAGCAGTTGCCATCCCCTAGCATGACATCACTGCGAGTGGTAGTATTGTGCTTGGTATAGACTGATACATCTAAGGTGACAGACAGCAGCAGATGTTGTGTAGATGACCAGTGTCAGATATATGTAGTACAGCGTTCCTGCTAACAGTGACAACTACTAACACAGGAGTCCATTACAACATGATCTGTATGTCTAACTGTATGAGTATGGCCACTGTGGCCTTCCATGTTCAGAATCAGAGTGCATCTCAAGCAGCCCTGTGCTACTAAGTGTATGAGCATGCCCAGTATAACCTTGTGTAGTTGGACTCATAGTGCATTCTAAACAGCCATGTGCTACTAAGAGTGTGAGCATGCCCACTGACACCTTGTGTAAGTTAAGTGCTTCTATGTGTATGAGCATGGCCATTGTAACCCTGTATAGTGATAGTAGTCGTCCATTCCACAGATAGGCATACTCCTGTTCTGGATGGACTCCTACATTAAACACACAGGTTCACAGCTATGTACATCTTAACTGTCAGCATCCCTGTTGATGTCTGCAATCCTAGAAGGTCATGATGACTGCCTTGGAATGTGTAATCTCGTTGGCGCAACTCATAACTGTGTAGTACTGTAATAGTGATCTGTAGATGGGCAGGTGTTCTGATCCCATCACTGGTGTGTGTGTGTGTGTGTGTGTGTGTGTGTGTGTGTGTGTGTGTGTGTGTGTGTGTGTGTGTGTGTGTGTGTGCGTGTGTGTCCATCTGCCTGAGTACAGAACAATGCTTTTTAGAGTACTCACACCCCGTATAATTCGTATACTCAACTTTGGCAAGGCTGATGATGTCACCCACCTAGGAATACACTTCTGGGATTGCTGTGATCCAGTAATCTCAGTAGCACGTTCTGTAACTGTGTAATGCTGCAGTGTGGTAAAGTAGCTAGGTCAGTGTTCTAATCCCAGACATGCCAAGTGTGTGTGTGTGCCCATCTGCCTGTAGACAGAACAATGCTTTTTAGAGTACTCACACCCCTTTCAATTCCTATACTCAACTTTGGCAAGGCTGATGATATCACCTACCTAGGAATACCTCTGGGATTGCTGTGACCCAGTAATTTTGGTAGTGCATTCTGTAAGTGCGTAATGCTGTCGTGTGATAAAGTAATTAGGTTGGTGTTCTAACCCCAGACATGCCAAGTGTGTGTCTGTCTGCCTGTGGACAGAACAATGCTTTTTAGAGTACTCACACTCTGTACAATTCCTATACTTGACTTTGGCAAGGCTGATGATGTCACCCACCTAGGAATACACCTCTGGGAGTGCTGTGACCCAGTAATCTCTGTAGCACATTCTGTAACTGCATAATGCTGTTATGTGATAAAGTAATTAGGTCGGTGTTCTAATCACAGACATGGCAAGTGTGTGTGTGTGTGGGTGTGGGTGTGTGTGTGTGTGTGTCCATCTGCCTGAGGTCAGAACAATGCTTTTTAGAATACTCACACCCCGTACAATTCCTATATGCAACTTTGGCAAGGTTGATGATGTCACCCAGCTAGCAATACACCTCTGGGATTGCTGTGACCCAGTAATCTCGGTAGCATGTTCTGTCACTGTGTAATGCTGTAGTGTGATAAAGTAGTTAGGTCGGTGTTCTAATCCCAGACATGGCATATGTGTGTGTGTGTGTGTGTGTGTGTGTGTGTGTGTGTGTGTGTGTGTTTGTGTCCCTCTGCCTGAGGACAGAACAATGTTTTTTAGAGTACACACACTCCGTACAATTCCTATACTCAACTTTGGCAAGGCTGATGATGACACCCACCTAGGAATACACCTCTGGGATTGCTGTGATGTAATAATCGCGCTAGTGCATTCTGTAATTGCGTAATGCTGTAGTGTGATAAAGTAGTTAGGTCGGTGTTCTACTCCCAGACATGCAGTGTGTGTGTGTGTGTGTGTGTGTGTGTGTGTGTGTGTGTGTGTGTGTGTGTCTGTCTGAGGCCAGAACAATGCTTTTTAGAGTACTCACACTCTGTACAATTCGTATACTCATCTTTGGCATAGCTGATGATGTCACCCACCTAGGAACACACCTCTGGGATTGCTGTGACCTAGTAATCTCATTAGCACATTCTGTAACTGTGTAATGCTGTAGTGTGTTAAAGTAATTAGGTAGGTGCTCTATTCCAAGGCATAGCAGGTGTGTGTTTGACAGTCATACCCTATGTGTTGGAGGCTGTGAGTGTCTAGCCACTGGATGTGTTGAGGAGTGTGTTTTGTAGTTTCCCTATATAGTGGCCATATATGTCACAATCGGCCAAGAGACTGGGTTGGTAAGACATACCCATACATTTGGCAATAGGCCTGGTGAGTAAAGTCAGCAACCCTAATATTACCCAGAATACAGTCTGAGCCCACGTGTCGGACAGAAACACACTTGCCTTGGGGTTAACACCAGTACATAATACAGGAGCTGCTGGAGTTTACCTTTTCATTCTTTCCTTATGCTTTGGTGTCACGAGGTTTGTTCTTGGGATATATAATCTATATCTATGTATGTGTGTGTGTGTGTGTGTGTGTGTGTGTGTGTGTGTGTGTGTGTGTGTGTGTGTGTGTGTGTGTGTTTGTGTATGTGCATGTATGTGTGTGCATGTGTGCGTGTGTGTGCATGTATGTGTGTGCGTGTGTGCGTGTGTGTGTGTGCGTGGATCACCTTTAAATGCTCGAAACTGCAATATCCCGAAACTACATTTCCCGATTCGCAATGCCCGAAATCAGTAGATACCGAAAGATGGAAATACCGAATTTCGAAATCACGAAAGCTGTACTGAATGCCCGATTAGTGAAATAAACTCATATTAAATAATGAAGAAGAACGTATAGCAGTGTAAGGACGTAGACTACATCAGCATATAAATCCCACATACACGTACCGGAATAGGTCCCAATAAACTGCAATGATGGCGGATACTGCACCTGCAACGTCAATGATGGCGGACGTTGGACCTGGAAGTGTGGGAGCCATATACAAAACAATTCTGTCCCAGCAATGTAAAGCTATGCTACAGCTAGATGGATATCTGTATCACTTAGAAAGGAGGACTAACAGCAGGCATTATTGGGCTTGTAAAGAAAAGAAGCAAAGGAAATGTAAAGGTAGGGCTATTACAGTTGTCGTTTCGGAGGGTGAAAAACTAGTTAAATCGGTCCCGCACGACCATCCCGCTGATCCCGCGGAAGTACAACGATACAAAGTAACAGCACAAGTTAAGGTCAGGGCACAATATAGCAGGGATAACCCATGTGCAATAGTGGATATTGCAATGGCGTCAACTTCACTAGAGGCTATACAAGCCATACCTAGCAGACGGTCACTGTTACAAAGCATTGGTAGGGTACGACGGAAGGAGAATCTAGTGCGCACAAACTCCGAAGTTACCCTTATGAATGTAGACGCTGTAAATTATCCATTAAAGTCTGGTGTATTTATTGCAAAACGTATGGCTGACAAAACTAGCGGTAATGTAGTATATGTATTCAGTACCACCAACAATCTATCTGACATAAGTAGTGCCACCATTTGGTTACTAGATGGTACCTTTTTTGGGAAAGAAGTTAGCTGTCGGCAACTGTACAGCATACATGGATTTGTAAAGTGTGGCTCGTACAGTAAGGTTGTTCCACTAGTGTATGTTTTAATGAGTAACAAGTCTCTAAAATGCTATAACATGTTATGGAACTGTGTGTTCCATTTACTGAGTACAAATGGGTTAGAATGTCACGTTCAATTTATCCTATGCGACTTCGAGGTTGCTGCTATAAAGAGTATAAGATTAAATATTGAAGGAGTGCAATGCAAAGGCTGCCTATTCCATTTTGGCCAGAACATATGGCGAAAAGTACAGTCTTTGGGATTAACGAGACTATACAATACGGATATGTTGTTCCAATTGAGAGTGAAATCGCTAGTGTCACTAGCATTCTTGGAAGAAGAAGAGGTTAAATCTACCTTTGAACGTTTACAAGTGCATTTCCCAGCAGAAGGGGCTGAACTATTGAAATACTTTTCCGATTGGTACATACATGGCAGACTACGGAAGTTTTCGACTAGGCTAAGGAGCTCTATGAGATTCCCGCCGTTGTTTCCAATATCGTTTTGGAATATTTCTGAACTCAATGTGCTCAATTTACCACGAACACAAAACTCCGTAGAAGCCTGGCATAGGCGTCTAAAGTGCCTCCTAGGATCTGGCAGCGTTGATCTACATGTACTAATGCAGGCGTTGGTGCAAGAACAGAATAGGGTGGATGAGCTGCGTATCACACTCTCCACTGGAGTACCACCATCCCCCAAAAAAAGAAGAATACTGAACCGACATGAAAAGTTTGCAACTGTCATCAGCAACAGGGCAGAGTATGGTGCTATTGAGTTCATTGAAAGTATTGCTAGACTGCTGAAGCTTTGAGGGATACTATGTACCCTACCTGCAGATGAAGACGTGTTAGTATACATGTACGATACAGTTATATTAGTTAAGGAACGCGTGTATTGCTCTGGGAATGTTCTTTATTTTCTGATTGCAATTTCTGTGTTTATTTGCTGTAGTTATGCACTTATACAGTTGGCGGTGTACGTTTGCAATACACTAGGAATGAGGCACACAGTGTGAAGGAATGACAATGTGTTGTCACACTGGTAAGCTTTAGGTTAACAGTTGTGAGCGGTATCACAACTGCACTTCTTTAGTTACGGACAGTTACGTTTGCAAATGCCTCAACACCTTGTTTCATTTACAACCTCTATAGTTATTTCTTCTATGATATATGGGACTGGAATAGTTCTTTACTTTTTGTTGCAGTATGGTGGACGGAATGTCATTGTCGGTCAATTCAGTTTCGGGAATTTCATCACTCGGGATTCTCGTCTTTCGGTCATTTTGATCCGGCGGTTTCGTTTTCGGTATTATGAGCTTTCGAGCATTTAAAGGTGATCCGTGTGCATGTGTGTGTGTGTGTGTGTGTGTGTGTGTCAATATATATATATATATATATATATATATATATATATATATATATATATATATATATATATAGACATTAACACACATACATCTACGTAATGGAATACATGTCCTATACTGCTGAATGACTGTGATGGATGATATGTTTGTGATAATATCCAATGTCTGTATATCTGCCATGGCTTAGTGATAAAGCACATTGGCTGTGGTATGCGGAGTCCTGGTTTCGAACCTTGCAGAGGCTGGTTATCTTGTTGCTGGGCTGAACAAGGGCCATTGGATATGGAGTGAGTAAGGAACTTTTAAGCAGTTGTGAGCGGGTGTGTGCGGATTTGCACGACACTAAGCAGTGGTTAGTTTAGGTGATGCTCAGTATGGGACATGTAACTATGCATTACCAGGCAATCCTATGCAAATAAGGTGAAGGATATCCCAGTTTTTCCCAGGGTGTGAGGCAGGTCCCAAGAGTGTAAGAGTATAGATAGCCGGGTGCAAGACTTGGATATAGGTGACATCATGGGGGTGTGTGTCAGGCATACTGTAAGTGGATTGGAGCCCTGTGGCTCAGGATTGCTCCCAGCTTAGCACGGCTAAGCTAGGGGTGTGTCTAAACCTGCCTAGGGCAATTGGAAGGGGTAACAGCAGTAGGAAAGTAATCAAGGAGAAATAGCTGAGCTGACAGGTGAAATTTATCAGGATCAGTCAATTACAGAGGCAGCAGACCAGCCCAGCCCAGAACACTACTATAAACTAAGCAAACACCTTCCCCTCTGTTTTTTCCACACTCTACACCACCGGTGTATATAAGCGGGGACATTTTAACAAACAAACCTACAAAATGAGAAGGGCTGCAGCAGGCAACATAGAACAACATGTGCAAGAGGCTGAGGGTGGTGAGGATGTGAATGCTGCTGAAGAACCCACAGTGAGGAGACAGAGAAGAGTGTACAGACTCAGGGTAACCTACCAGGGGCTACATGAGCTGGAGATAGTGGAGCACTATAGGGTGGGCAGAGACCTCCTACAGCAAATTGTTGAGCTGTGCCGGCCACACCTGACACATCAAATTGGCCGAGGGGAACTCATCCCAGTGGATACCAAGGTATGCGTAGGCCTAGGTATACTAGCTACAGGTACCTCCTAAAGCACAACTGGGGATATCATGGGGATCTCACAGGCATCAGCATCCAGAGTATTCCACCAGTTCCTGGATGCCATGTCAGCACATGCCAGTGAGCATGTTTATTTCCTCAACACACATGAGGTGTTGACCAGCAATATACGTCTCTTCCACCAAATAGCAGACTACCCTGGGGTAGTGGGTGCTATAGACTGCATGCATGTATGCATCAAAGCACCACCCGATGAGCAGGGTGGGATCTACATCAACCGCAGGGGCATCCCCTCCATCAACTGCCAGGTCGTATGTGATGCCCAGGGCATTATAATGAATGCATGTGCTGGCTGCCCTGGGAGATATGTCAATTCAGAAATATGGCATCTGATGCAGCTGTACCACAGATTTGCCAGTATGGACATCCCCTACAGTCACCTAGTGGGGGATGCTGGGTACCCACTGGAGCCGTGGCTGATGACGCCCATCAGAAATGCACACACGCCTGAACAACAATGCCATAATGAGGCACACGCACAGGTCAGACATATAATAGAGTATGTGTTTGGGATGCTCAGGACACAGTTCTGGTGTCTGGACACATCCAGTGGAGCCTTGCAGTAGTCACCAGCTACATGCACCCAAATTGTTATTATTGTTTGTAATACTTGTTTTTTCTTGTTCTGTGATCATATATTGTATTTGCTGAAGCTCTTCTCCTCGGGTCTCCACTGAAAATGGGACAATAACCCAGTTGGACTAACCTGGTTAACAAATGTCAATAAATAAATAAAATAAATAAATGCTACACAATATGATCCTGCAGAAACAGCTGCAGCAGAAACAGCATGGGGCAGGGCCACACAGCCCCCCACCAATGCCAAGGCCTGTACAGGCACAGAGTGACTCGGAGGGGGAACAACCTGAGCCTGACCTAGTAGGCAAAAAGCGGTGTGCCCAGTATGACCTGGCCTTGGCAAAGAGGCAAAGCATAGCATATGCACTGATACAGTAGGGACCCAGGGAATGACACCCTCTCTGACTCGCACAGACAGTAAAAGGGATGCCGAACACGACACTTCCTGTGCTCAACCATGTATAGGGAGAGTACTATGTGCATCCGACATAGGCAGCCCTCCAGCACCATCCTCAAGTCTGGCACACCCTCAAGGTAAGTCAATCAATCTACTAATTGCCAAATGGAGTAGAATGTGTTGTTACCTGTAGCTATGGTATGGATGTGAGCATGCAAGGGAATTCGGTGGCCGAATGTTAAGGCAGCAGACAGTAGACACCCATAGTGGAAACATGACATCTGTAACACATACTGGAGTCACCATAGTAGCCAGTACTACACAGGGTGACAAAACCCAGTACAGGTAATGTGCTGAGCAACATGTGTGTCCATAAGACCCAGACAGGTTTCATCCAGCAGGACAGGTGTAGACAGACACAGACAAATTCTGTACTATGGCTTCTGACTGTGCCCTATGGGTAAACCTCCCCCAGACCCACACAGACAGACTACAGCAGGGCAGCCAGTTGGATGTAAGCTGTGAAGGCTAGGAAGTCAGAAACTAATATGTTGGTAATTAAAGCTAACATCTCTAGTACAATGGTATGCCTCTAGCCAGCTCAATAGATAAGACTACACACTGAAATGCAGTACCTGACATACCAGCACAGTCCTAGCAAATGTGTACAGGTGTCAGGTGTGCCTCCCCATTCAACGTACACTTATAACAACAGTCAGGTGCTATAAGTGTACGTTGCTATAAGTGTACATTGAATGGGGGGGCACACCCCTCATTCAACGTACACTTATAGCAACAGTCAGGTGTGCCCCCCCGCTCCTGTGTAGGAATGTAGATACAGTCAGATGTCCCCCCCTGCTATGCAGGCATGTAGCAACAGTCAATGCCAAATGACCAATGGATACCCTGCAGACACAGCATGCTACCTGTCGGTGTACAACACAAAGGTCGGCACCACAGTACAAACTACCTGGACTTGTTCCACACATGTGATACAGAGCATGCTCACACACTTGAAGGTATGAAGGCAATGTCAGTCAACAACATACTGAAAGGTCATACTGGACATGCTCACACACTTAAACACATGAAGGCCATGTCTGCAAACACCAGTGGTCCAGACATATCTGGCAGTAGCAGTTCTTAGTGCAGACTCATGTCAGTATGCACAACCCCTGCCTTGCACACACAGTGGATAGGAATACAGGCATATATGTAAGGACAACACACTATAATAAGCCAAGGGTAGATAGACATAGATGTGTGGAAGAGGGTGACCGTGACAATGAGCCATCCGGGGCTATCCCACCCAGCACACAGCCAAAGGGCCCCAAACACAAGAAGTGCAGATGTCATTCACTGCAGATACTAGCCACCAGTATCTGTCAGCATGACAGCCTATGTGGTGCACGTGCCAGCTGTGCAACATGACCGTACAAGGAAGTAGTCATCTAGTAGCTGTATACATGTACCTGTGACATATGACCCCGTGTGTGCCCGCATGTGGCATGTCAATATATATATATATATATATATATATATATATATATATATATATATATATATATATATATACACATACATCTGCGTAATTGAATACATGTGCTATACAATTGAATGGGTACATTTCCGTTATTGGGTAAACACTATTAATGCAATCATTCAGGTGTAATGCAGCTCATTAACATGCCTGTTGAGCACATGTCAGTATAATATGCTTGTGTTAATAATTAAATGTTTAACCAAGTAACTAGTCTAATTTTACACACGTCTGCCAGACAGACGTGTTAAGGTACTGCATTACAGTGGAGCGATCACTTTAAAGTGTTGCCCTGGTAAGTCACACAGACAGGAAATCAGTAATAAGGAAATACTCGCAAATAACATGACATTCCTTTCTTCTGTTAATTAGGCATGACATGGTGATATGTACATTGCATGAAATGTCTAACATGAAGTAACTGCCTGTGCTTACAGTTTACAAAGACATAGTCATGCTGACCATTTGTAGTCAGACAGTTTTCAGTCCTCTGTGAGGCCTGTGAAATGATGATTAAAAGACAGTGAAATTGCTATGTATATGTTTGCTGTGAAGGGCTTACAAGAAAACAAGTTGTTAGGATTAGGCTTCAACTTGGATTAATTATGTAAAAGCTTTGTGCAATAGCAACAGATGTATACATCGTAACCACAGTTATTTCCGGGCTCAGCGATGTCTTCCTGAATCCATGCCTGACACTCTTAACAAACAAACGATCACTGTTTACTGATTGTAATTTCATCCTCGCGGCTTAAAGAAGCTGAGTTAGTATAATTAGAGATGTTGAGGATGGGTATTTGACAATGAAAATGTTTTCTACAATGCCTGCTTTCCCTATAATGGATAGACTGCTGTAATAGTAGGCCTTTGTCTTTGTTTTTGCACTATTCTGCTTTCGGGCAAACACTTTCAATGTGGGTGCTCAGCTCCGACTCCAACCTCAAGCCATGTTGTTTGGATGTTAATGTTAACTGTTGTGTGTAAATCAGTTAAATGGATAAAATGTAAAAACAAAATGAGAACAACTGTAACTTCTACATTTTACACACATATAATAAGACTAACACAAATGCACGGTTTGACACTGGATTTGGAGGTCAGCAACTGCCTTAACAGTGTTTCCCCGTTAACGGAAATGTACCCACATGCAAACGCACTTAAACATGCTTACTGGTGCTTAGATATGTTTACTACTGCATATTTGTGCTTACACCTGCTTAATAGTAACTTATTCATTATGTCACTAACACTGAGATTGAATGACATTACTTAAACATTTCATGCAATACTCCAGTTCACATGTACATGTTCTTATGTAGGTTGTACAGCAATACAATTTATAAATATGTTTATATACACATTCCACATGGAAAATGATATGTGCTAGTGTAGGACTTGGACCATGAATGCCTGTTTGTTAGGCGAATGCACTGACCAATACACTATTGCTGTGCTGCTTCAGTTGCATATATACCCATGTCTCTTAGTTCCCCAAACACCCACCCCAACACTTCACTAACACTGCAGATATCCATTCTCCAGCTAGATTTGCTGTGTATCCACACCAGTACACATTGGCCGCTCCCTACTACTGTAGACCCATCCCATCAGTTGACTCACTACACATATCCTCAGGAATCCCTAATGTTTAGTCCACAAACATTGATGATATGAGTGACCAATAGGACACTAATCGCAATTTTTGCATTATCCCACATGGGACACATTTGTATTTATGTCAAGATTAGACTCTTGCTTCCTTACATACTTACTCCCGTTAACATGACACTACAATGAATTAATTAGTCTGACTATATGGTAATGTACACATTACACATGAAAACTAATTATATACGTGTCCGGCATGTTTCTTTTACAAATAGACCAGTTTAGTATTTGGTGTTGCTGTTGCAGGCAGATCACAAGGATAATTCTGTGTGAGACAGTCCTCACATTTGATTTATTCAGCACAGCACTGACTTCGGACATTGTACACACTTCTGCGTTTAGGCAATTTCGGCCCTTCCCTCTTATGCACTACCTATTATTCTATCTACTGTCAAGGTTTGTAAGGGCACATTCATGAGTTTATGTCTGTAAATGGAATGGATATGTTACAGGGAATATACATCTACATATAGATGTATGCATGCGTGTATGCATACATAAATAAAACTGACTCACTGGCCTCCACAAGGCGGTCCAGTTAGAACCAGGCCATCCAACCATGACACGCCTGGATCCATAATCACATACCCATGGTTCCTCGACCCCACCTGAGTTCGACATACACACAATCCATTATCCAGTTTCTTTCACGGCCATGACACACCTCCACACATTGCCCTCCCCCCAGCATTAGGGGCTCTACACATATGTTGTCTCATCACATGTATTATCATGCTCTCCCACCATTTAGTCCTTGAACATTCTTGCCCTTGCTTGTGTAATGGACGGAGATCTAAATATGCTGTCAATTTTTGGTAGTCCCATTCGGGACTACCCTCTGATTGTTTGTAAAGTAGACTTAGCAGATCAACAATGTTACTCCCACTGGTAAATCCCTGACTGTGGTGTGAGTAGCAGTGCTTTGCTCACTCCTGGCCAGCTTGATATGACATACGCTGACAGGACTATATAATACTATAGTTGCTGTTGAGTCCCTTCTCATTCCTTTTCTATGCTTTATTGTTACAACATTCATTCTTCATATATATATATATATATATATATATATATGTGTGTGTGTGTGTGTGTGTGTGTGTGTGTGTGTGTGTGTGTGTGTGTGTGTGTGTGTGTGTATATATATATATATATATATATATATATATATATATATATATATATATATATATATATATGTGTGTATATATGGGTCTACTTCTAAAGACCGAACCGACGATTCCCCGACACAGAAATCACCGCCGCCAGAAAACCGACAACACACGAACCCGCCAACGCGAAACACCGAACACCATAACACCGACACACTACGTAAACAACACAGTACACTACAACACATATCCACTAGCCCTAACCCAAACCCTAACCCTAAGGTCCGACACTACCGCACACTCTCCTACCTGCACCCTAACCCTAACTCACTTACACACCCCAAACCCCAAGCTCCGACACTACCGACACTCTCCCTACCTGCACCCTAACCCTAACTCACTTACACACCCCGAACCCCAAGCTCCGACACTACCGCACACTCTCCCTACCTGCACCCTAACCCTAACTCACTTACACACCCGAACCCCAAGCTCCGACACTACCGCACACTCACCTATCACACACCCTAACCCTACATCCCTGAGTATTGCACACTTACCTGTCCGCTCCCTACTCCTAAATCCCTCACCATCGCATACTTACCAGGTCGCTTACATTCCCTTGTCGGTCTTCCGTCTGTCGGGATTCGAGAGTGTCGGTCAACTGCGTTGTCGGTCGTTTCGTGTCGGTGATTTCACTGTCGGCGAATCGGCGTTTCGGTCATTAGAAGTAGACCCGTATATATATATATAGATATATATTACATCTGTACATACTTATATACATTTCCTATGCTGGGCACTGCTTACACCCATGCAAGCGCACTCAGATTTGCTTACTGTTTGTTATATGTTTACTGCTGCTTATTTGTGCTTACTTGTGCCTTATCCGTTATGACAGTGCCACTTTGATTGAATGGATTTGGATAAAAGTCCCATGTGATACTCAAGTTCACTTTTACATGTTATTATATTGGTTTTACAGCAGAACAACATTCATTCCACATGACAAATGATATGTGCTATAGTTTAACTTGAACCGTGAATGCCTGTTCATTAGGAGTATGCTCTAACCACTACACTATTAGTGTGCTGCTTCATTTTGATGTATACCCATGGTTCATAGTTACCTGAACACACACCTCAACACTTCACTAACACAGCAGTCATCCATTCTCCAGTTGGAAAAACCACATGACTACACATGCTCCACTCCCTACCACTCTAGACCCATCCTGCATGTTGACTCACTCCAAGTATATTCAGATGTCCCAAGCTTATAATCCTGGAACATACATTCATATCATGGTCAAGGTGTTCAAATAGTCTTCTGGTTTTTGGTTTGTCCGACTGCAGACTGGGACTGCCCTGTACTTGTTTGAAAGTCAGACTTAGCATGTGGACAAAGATAGTCTCACTGTTATCATCCTACCTGTGGTTGGAGATGCAGGAAGTTTGTTTACCTCAGGCCATCTTAATATGATAGCACTAAATAATACAGGGGTTCTGCTGCTGCTTTCCTTCACATTCGTTATGAATGCTTTATTGTGACCATATATAAAATTAGCAGCCCTTGCATGGCTTGGACCCAGGAACAGAAACGCCATAGTCACTGGTTTGACCACTAAATCATCCGTGATACATTCTGCATGGATGGTAGTTAGGATATATGACTTTACTACAGGCATTCCACATTCTTCTTCTTTTGGCTTTTCCCAGTTAGGGGTCGCCACAGTGGATCACCTGTCCACTCATGATTGGCAGTGGAGTTTTACAGTGTCGAGTTGCCAGCCCGGCGCCCAACCTTCCACAGAAGGCACACACACACACGCACTCACACCTAGGGCCAATTTAAAATGTCCAATCCACTGGGAGGAAATCGGAGCACCCGGAGGAAACCCACACGACCACAGGGAGGACATGCAGACTCCGCACAGAAGGCACCCCAGCCGAGGATTGAACCAGAGAACCTCTTGTTGTGAGGCGACAATGCTAACCATTGCACCACAGTGGCCACCCTACAGGCATTCCATGTTACTGGCAACAGATGTGACAGTCAGTTGGTGTACATATGTATAGTACATGTTAATGTTCATATGTTTCTGAGAGACATATGTATACATTTGCAAGTATATATATTTATGAATAGGACACATACTTGACAACTATTTATATGCATGTATGTGGGATGTGTAACTATGCGAATATAAGTATGTACATTTATAGATATATGACTACATATCTGGGGTTATACATGGCCATGTATATGAATACCCGCATCCGAGAGGGACCTGTACCGTTTGTATACAGGGGTTGTGTGCATCATTACAATGTGGAACCTGGACAGGGTATACAATTTGTGGACATGTACTATTTGGAAGACGGCTACGGGGAAGCTTCTTGGGAACATGTGAAAGGTATATATTCCTGATAATGCACATGGGGAGATGGTCAGGTGTTTAATCCAGGGTCATAGGTTCTGCAGGACTAGGTGGAGGCTGAGCAGGGTTGTGGACAAGTACTGCTAATCCGACTTGTGTCCGGATGTCAACGGGGGTGGAAATTGTGTTGTGCCACCATGTCTAATCTTGAGAACTGACACTTATCCCACGAGGGATGCCCAAAAGTTGTGGACGCCAATGACACCATTCTTTTGGCTATAAGAAAATGAGGGAGGGTTATATATATGCATGGGATACCTAGTTTGCAGGCCTGAGACTGCTTAGGGTGAGACTGCCTACTAGATGAGGGTAAGGGGGCACTTTGTGCAGATATGGCTGGCCCAACTTAGCAGCCCGAGTATGAGTGGTTTTGGTGGATGTTCAGCAAGGTGGGGGGGTGGTGTGCTGTGGAAGGGATGGTGGGTATTCAATTATGTATCCAGGTGTGTAGGGGTTGGATGCCTCAATTCAGGCCAAACCATTATGTGGTGTGAGCCGGTACAGTTTCTGTACATGTGTATCATACATTTTAATGTTCATATGTTTGTGGGATTGTGTTCTGCAATATGACCTGACAGGGTGTATTGGGGATGTGAATGCATGTTCTTTAGTTTCCTTTTGGATTCTCCCACTGCTCCCTCGTACACCTTCAGTTCACATATTGTACATCTGACCCATTTTCCCCTTGGTGAATTATTACATTACCCATCACCCCCCCAAAATCCACATACACACCATCCATCACTTCTCTGGTTGTTAGCCCATGGCATAGACAGCAGTCCACATTGCCTACTCTACATATCTCTGGTACCATTATGGTTTTGAGGCCAACCCTAGCATATTTGGTCTTCCACATGCTGTACTTCACGCACATAGGTACACACAAATACTTATCTTGCATGACATGGTAGGTTGACCCAGGTTATAACCATTGCTGTTTGGATCTTCCAGACAAGGACGACTCGGACCACAAATGGACGGATATTAAGCAAATGCTCTAACGATTGGGCTAGGCTTAGCAAAGGGCAGCGGCGTGCAAACACACTGTGTTTCACTTTCACTTGGTATAAAAATCAACACTACAATGAAATACGGAAATGGGGTTTTAAATGTAATAGTTCTAGGGATGGGGGCTCAGCATTCAGCTATGTGCTTGTGTGTTTACTCTTGTGATTTTATTTTGGTGTTTGCAGAACTCTCTTGTATACTTTGCATACATTTCAGTATCCATGGACACTGACAGGAGTGATTACTATTAGAGGCAGGCTGTACTAGTCAGCATTTTAGGTTGCAATACTGTAGCGGACATGTTCACGCCTCCGTGCAGCGCTTAAACACACCCCCTGTACACGCGCACATTTCCTGTGCACATGGACGGTGCGGCAGCACGCCTTCATTAATATGCATATGGTGCTGCTGCGCCATCTCTACACAGCACGCTTGGTGCAAGGCTAACACCGTCCTTGTGCTGAGCTTCATGAATCCCGGGGACAGTCTTTTTGACAAGATTCAAACCAATATCATCAAAAAATGTAGCAAACTCTTCAATACTTTCTGATTCGTAGTTAATACCAAAAGGAAATTTAAGCATTCTTAAACCTTGTGGAACAATTTTAAGTTGCAAACATTCATTAAAATATGCTATATCCATATCCAGTGTCTTTAGTTTAAAAAGTCTCTTTTCAAAGAAATGTACCATGTCCTTTAACAAACCAAAATTGTAATTTTTACTGAAGCAGAGTTATAGGGTGCATTGACATTATTTTGTCCAA
This sequence comes from Protopterus annectens, assembly GCF_019279795.1. Lineage (NCBI taxonomy): Eukaryota > Metazoa > Chordata > Ceratodontiformes > Protopteridae > Protopterus > Protopterus annectens. The sequence continues at coordinate 171,878,938 of NC_056740.1, read as the reverse complement.
AATTAAACTGTTTGGCTATCAAATTCATGTGTCAGCTATTAACATTGTCCATCTCCCCCAAAGTATGTCGATTTGCATCAGTTTGTCCATTAGACCCATTGGAAACACTTTGTTTTTGTTGTATACAAGAGCCAGCATTATTGCGACTGTTAAAGCCGTTACTCTCACTTTTTGAGCTAACCCTCCCAGGAAAAGTGAGTACAGTAGCTTTTTTGGATGCACAACCATCCTGTATGCTCCATATTAAACTCTTTAGAACCTGTACCAAATCCTTCCTGTATATTTCTCTGTGGTTTGGATGCCATGACATTCTCCTGGTGTTCCCCATGCTCTCTGATCATGTGATTCTGTAAGCCAGTGCCTTCTTTGTTATTCTTATGAAGTCTCTCTTTATTGAGACGAAAGTGCTGACTAACTGTGTTAATAAAATACTTTGTGGTGATCCCTTGGACTACCTCATAAAGTCAGATGTATCACTAACCCTAATATCTTTAAAATAGCAATAAAAGATTACCTCTGCAAATCATGGTCATGTCTCTTTCATGACCCAACATAAGCTATCTTCCTCTACTAATAGACTGCTGTCCTCTCAGCTACTACCATATTGTGTGTGTCTGTATGTGTGTGTGTGTGTGTGTGTGTGTGTGTGTGTGTGTGTGTGTGTGTGTGTGTGTGTGTGTATTTGTGTGTGTGTGTGTGTGTGTGTGTGTGTGTGTGTGTGTGTGTGTGTGTGTGTGTGTGTGTGTGTGTGTGTGTGTGTGTGTGTGCATTTGTGTGTGTGTGTGTGTGTGGACATGTGTGTGTAGGGGTTGCCTTTGTTAATGTGCCACATGGGTTGCTAAGGAGAAGACTCGAACAGTCAATAGAATAGCTCTAGTATTTGATTTATGGTAAAGAGCTGATAATGTAGCCAGTCCCACTGTGGCCATACCTGCCTCTGAATCACATTTTTTCAAAACCCTACTAATTACCCAAACCACATTGTTCATATATAATGTTCTGGTAGAATATTACATAACCCCAGTCTTTTTTACTAAAGTTATTCATGTTACCTTTTTTAAGGTATCACTTTGCTAAATGACATAAAAGCAGCTATTGTAAGATTAAGTCCCATTCTGCTATCCCATAACCATAGATGTGTTTTGTTAGTATGTTTCATAATTCCACTATTCCTATTTGTGTGTACTGACCTTTGCCACTTTAATAACATCCTGATATTTGCAGATCAGGATGGTGTCCAAAGTGAGTCTACTTAGTTTGAACTATAAGTGGGAGAGGCTGAATTGTGGCAAATATGCAGCTCTAATAGATATTTTCAGTCAGTGGCTCAACAAGTAGCATACTTGCCTTCAAACATGAGTAAATCACAAGGCTGTAGGTTCCATCCTCACACCACCAGCTGAATTCTGGTTCCATTACTGACAATGATGTACAAAATAAAGCGGAGCTGTGGTCCTAGGGTGCAGTCATTTAGATAAAATGTTAAAATGAGGTTCCATCTGCATGAGTTCATGTTTATGTAAACGATCCAATAGCATTTATGAAAAACAGCAGGCAATACCTTATTCATGATAATCCATTATATAATCAGTGAATTGTAGCATTAAGCAGTAAATGTTATAAAATAATTGAAAGTTTAAGTAAAAGTATAAATAAAGACAAACAATGTAATTGTTCAAGTCAGGTGAAACATTAATTCATTCTATTTCTCCTCTTATACACTTGTCTTTGTATAACACTTAACTCTGTTTCTTTAATAGCCTCCCATCCTTTGATATAAATTACATATATACATCATTCCTTCCAGTATTTTTCACTTCTTACAAATCAATATTGTCGATGATTTCTCTCTTTGTTGAATCAATATTTTCATAATATCCATAACAAATCAAATCCACGTTCACATTTTTGCATCAATCACTACTGATTTTTTCATAACAGTTGCGAGAAATCTTTAATTCTATTACACGTCAGGAAAAACATTTTTCAGAATTTCATTAAGATTGCATTCTCGCATCACACATATCCTTTCCAAGGCACACTTTAACTTTAATCACTATTTTCTCACGTGACAGTCTCCAGAAGCATCCTGCCATTCTGCTCTTTTGACAAAATACTATGTTACCAAAATAAATAAATGCACAAAAAACAAACCAAACGAAAAGCACTGGAAAGAAAAACAATGTACGACGCAGGTAAAATCCAAATGTTTAATGATGCTTCCTGGTACCTTGGCCCTCAGCCTTCAAGGGAATGAATTTTCCCATCACATGCAACGTCTTAAATATTAAATTGAACCAGTCCTAATCATCCATTAATTAACTCATTAAATAATTAAATTAACTCATTGGATGATCAGAAGCTACCATTGTTTCACAATACCCATTTCCCAGCATTCTAACATATTTTAATACATTTTAACATGCAGTTTCATTACATTTTCCGATTTTTTTATATTTTACTAAATGAATTATAAATTATAACATTATCACATTAAGATACCTTCTAACCCTGCAGTTCTCCTAAGTGCTATTGTGCCCATAACTAATGTAACATAATAAACATGAAGAAAATAAAATGTGCATTTTTTAACCTATGTCTTGAGAATGAACCTTAATATTGGCTGTCCAGTTTCACCTACAAGACACAAATATTAACCTCCTGATTTAGGCCTTTAGGGCTAAGAGTACCAAAATTAATAATAAACTTAGATTTCAACTGCAACAACTTAGTGGAAAAATCTGCTCCCTCAGTATAATTAGGTCTAGCCAGAACACTAAAAAAATAAACTACTATCTGACCCCCCCCCCCCTCCCCATGATCATCATGACAATGATTTGCCGCTGGATTATCCAACTTAACATTTCAAATGTCACTAAGATGTTCCATAACATGAACCTTGGCCATCCTTTTAGTTTGGCCTATATACCATCTGATAGGTGTACATCCACATCCTATGATGCAAACAACCCCACAGGACCTGCATTTGAAACTCTCCATAGCTTTATATTTCTGATTATTGATAAAAGTCCCCTTGAAATTCCTGGCCTTATTACATAACTTGCATCTACCAAAGATAACAGCCCGAACGTCCAACAACACCATTTTGTTTCCTCAAATTTAAAAGCTCCTTCACATTGAGAAACCTAATATATGAAAAAGTTATCCTATATGGGAATAAATTCATAAGTGTAGAACACAAACAGGAGCCAGAATACAGCAAAAACTTTAATGTCTTCTGGTACCTCGGCTGAACACAGCCTTCAAAGGAATAATAAAAGACATACAGCTGCATCTTTTTATACATTTTGCTAAATTGAATAATTATACAATTAATCAATTAATCAGTGCAAAAACACTTAACTACTAATTCAACAAAAGAATTAAGTAGCATGACAGTAAAATACTCATATTTTAATTTATAAGAATATTAAAAAGTAATATTCATTTCTAAATTCAAACCCTTAGGCATTAAAGTACCAAAGTTAAGAATAAATCTACTTTCTAAATTCAGAAGTTTTTGTGAATAGTTACCAGAACCTGTAGCACTTGGTTTAGCAAGAACACAAAAAAATAAAGAATCCAAACAACTTTTGAGTTTGAAATATAATATAAAGAATTTTAATGAAGGTAATGGTATGTTCAAATGTGGCAGATGTAAAATTTGCCCTAGGGTTAAAAATCTTTCAGGCAGTGCTATCAATGGCATTAAATTTAATGCTACTGATAGATTTGACTGTAAATCATGTGTGGTTGTCTATATAGTGGGTTGTGGATGTGTTCCATCTAAGTATTATATTGGTCAGACTAAACAACAGGTAAAAATACATATAATGGAACATATTGGTGATGTTAGGCACTGTAGAACTGGTAGTCCTATTTCAGAACATTTTAATAATATCCATTCTGGTTGTTTGGATTCTTTATTTTTTTGTGTTCTTGCTAAACCAAGTGCTACAGTTCTGGTAACTATTCACAAAAACTTCTGAATTTAGAAAGTAGATTTATTCTTAACTTTGGTACTTTAATGCCTAAGGGTTTGAATTTAGAAATGAATATTACTTTTTAATATTCTTATAAATTAAAATATGAGTATTTTACTGTCATGCTACTTAATTCTTTTGTTGAATTAGTAGTTAAGTGTTTTTGCACTGATTAATTGATTAATTGTATAATTATTCAATTTAGCAAAATGTATAAAAAGATGCAGCTGTATGTCTTTTATTATTCCTTTGAAGGCTGTGTTCAGCCGAGGTACCAGAATACATTAAAGTTTTTGCTGTATTCTGGCTCCTGTTTGGTGTTCTACATTCATTTTTCCTGTGGTTTTTTTAATAAATTCATAAGGGCTGAATCCTCATACACCAGGTGCCAAAATCTCTCTACTACCTTCCTTACTGTCTCTGAAAATGGGGAATATTTAGTAACAAAAACAGTCCGTCCTCCCCATCCCTTGCAGTTGTACCTCTAAATCTTGTGGTAAAACCCTCATTACTACTAATATATGATGTGTGTTCCATCCCCTCTGTACCCCCAAATCTTTTCTCAGCTTTACTCAAAACACCGGTTTTATATCCCCTGGTAAGAAGCTTCTCTCAAACTTTAGAAAATTCAAGATGTATATTAGATTTATCAAAAGTGTTGCTAACCACCTGTTTGTATTCCCCTTAAGGTAAAGAAGCCAGTAAATGCAGGGGATGTATGCTCTCAGCTGCCAAAAAATTATTAACAGCAATTTCCTTAGTAAATGGCTTATAATGCACATTCTGCCTTTCAGAAATAAACAATTCCAAATCTAGAAACTGCATGATATTTCGATCAGTTTTGTAATTAAACTATAAACCAAACTTGTTCTTATTCAAGTTTTCCATAAAGGCATCAAACATCCCTTTTCCACCCTTACAAATCAAAATCAAATTATCAATATATCTTTTGTATATAACAACATGTTGGGCATATAACTCTGTATTGCAAATATAGAAATTTTCAAAATAACTCATGAAAATGATGGCATAAGAGGGGACAAAAGATCCCCCCATTGCCATCCCCTCTTTCTGCACAAAAAAATGTCTGTTAAACTTGAAGCAATTATGTGTGACAGAAAATTCTAACAATTGTAACACATACACAGACCATGGGCCCTCTCCCATCATTCTACCTACAACTTCCAGACCCCAAGAATTTTTAATACTGGTGTAGAGAGATCTAACATCCACACTAGCCCCCAAATAATTATCACACCATTCCATTCCCCCCACCAAGTCACACAATTCCTTACCATTTTTAACGTGGGACATAACTCTGGATAAAAATCCCTTAAAATGATAATCCAAGAAAATGCCCACATTTTGTAAGTATGTGCCTTTACCTGAAACTATATGTCTTCCCGGAGGGTTAACTAAGCTTTTCTGGATTTTGGGAATTATAAAGAATCCTGCATCCCTGGGTTTTTTTATATATAGTTTTCTAACATCACTGATGGAAAAAAAGCCCAACCCAGCTCCTCTTTCTAAAGTTTCTAACAGACTAGCGTAAAATGCAGAAATGGGATTATTATTCACCTTGAGATAAGTTGCATTGTTATCCAATAATGCATTCGCTATATTGTTATATCTATCTCTAGAAATCACAACCCAATTTCCACCCTTGTCAGCCTGAGTGTAAACATAATTGTTATTACATGCCTATAAATTCTGCAAGGGTATCCACTCATTTTTATCTAAATTGTATTTCCTATAACTTTTTCTAAATTTGTTATACTATGTTTCTATCTATTTACACACTACATTTTCAAACTGACAAATGGAAAGTGAAGTCTTAGGAGGTACAAAATTTGAGGTGTAAGAAACCGAAGGAACACACATCCTACCATAATCTGTTATAAAACCAAAAACAGGCTCATTTCCAGTAACATTAATTTCCTCACCACTTAAATCATGAATATCAACCATCATGTTTTTGTGCAAAGATAAATTTAGTAATGAATCATCGGAACAAACGTTGGAATTCCCTTTGTCTATTACAACATTATCTGTGTTTTCACTGGATACCTAATTGCTAAAAAATACTTTTAAATGTAATTTCCTGCAAAAACAGCCTACCTCAAACAAGAGGTTGCCCAAACTTTGAGAATGAGTGGGAACATATTTTGTGCCCTTCAAAAATAAAGAAACAACATCCCTATCAGTTACTAAATTAGACAAATTAATAATTTTGTGTGCTGCAACAATGTCCATAGTGTCCTGCCATTGTGAATATCTGCGTCGTATATGTCCTATAAAACTTGAATTTTCATTGGAATGATTAATTCCTTTTTCTCCTCTGGCCACCCTCACCATTGTTGCTCATATGCCATCTCCGATCCCTTCCTTTGGGCTGCTGAGTACTACCACTCTGTCCCTGTACCTTCTCTCCTTTGGAGCTGAGTTCTTCAAATGATACACTCTTCTTGCTGCTAGATGATACACAGGAAACCGAAGAGTCTCTTGAGGTTTGCATACCTCTCCGACCATGATTACTATTAAATCTGCTTCTCCTGGGTTTCTGTTGCCGGGAGAAGTTCAAATTATTTTTATAATCTTTAATGTCTCTTTCATGTTTTCTTTTTTTCTTTTTGATCACAGCCTCCTCCACCTCTGCTATGTGGTTTTTAATGTCTTGAATTCTTTTATTAAAAGTTAACTCAGGATTGGAAGTGCTAAGCAGCTCCTGTAACAATAAGACTTCCCCCTGGATTTTTTCACATAATCTGATATTCCACTTCACAAGAATCGTATGACAACCCTGGGTACAAGCCAATGACACATTTTTCCATTCATTAAACAAATCCAACTCATCATCTGAAAAATCAAATGCAGGTAACCGATCTACTCTCAGACCCCTCAGAGTGGTATCCAGGCTTAAATACTTGTCCAAAAGTCTAGTATCATAAAAGAGAGCTACCTCTTTTACAAGAAGTCTTTCCAATTGCGTAAATTCAGCCTCAGTGCCATCAGCTTCCCCAAGCAACCAGGGGTCACCAGTCACTAATCTTGCACCTCTCTCTTTCTAAAATTCTACGAGTGAAGTGGAACTCGAACCATGACTTATCTGGGTGCCATCCATCTCTAAGCCAGTTACTTCAGCTCAAGCTAAGTCACAAAATACTATGTTACCAAAATAAATAAATGCACGAAACACAAACCAAATGAAAAGCACCAGAAAGAAAAACAATGTACCATGCAGGTAAAATCCAAAAGTTTAATGATGCTTCCTGGTACCTTGGCCCTCAGCCTACAAGGGAATGAATTTTCACATCACATGCAACATCTTAAATATTAAATTGAACCACTCCTGATCATCCATTAATTCTTAAATCTTTCCAGTGCTTTTCGCTCAGTTTGTTTTTTGTTCATTCTGCTCTTTTCACCCTATTCCTTTTTTCTTTAATCATTACTAACTTTAATAGCAGTAACCCTTTCCTGCTATTAACTATATAAAATTTCAGCATGACATTTTCATACCTTACTGTTCTGTTTTTACCTCATATTCCATGCTTTTTCGGTGAATGCATCCTACAAAAGGAGTAGGAGAAAATCCTCTTTTTTATTCTCTGTTGCTCATTATTAATACAGCATAATTTTACTTCAACTGGTTGTCACATCTTTGTCAGAGAGTATTAGAATCACCAAAATGCCATATAAATAAATGCAGATGGAAAAAAAAAACAAGGAAAAAAGGCTTACAATTCCTTAACCACCAACTACGATATTTTTAAAAATT